>NW_027440201.1:0-211095 GCF_031893055.1 Leptodactylus fuscus
CACATGCTGAGAAAGTGTGAGCACCCCTGCTATAGACCCATTATACATAAATAGAATATTATATATTTAATATGTTAAATACCAGAACATATTATATTAGACATTTTAGATATAGTCTCTATTTATCTATGGAGACCATTTCCCGTCAGATATAAGAGGGTGTGTAATATTAGATGTGACCATATTGTACGTTTTTCTTTGCACATTATAACTTCTGTTGAACATTACTTTCTGTATTATTCCTGTCCTGGACATCAGGCCTGCTTTATACCTGCAGATCACATCATGATCAAGGATTTTTCTTTTCTGCTGTGGATGCAGATGATTCCTGAGTGTTGGACGCTGTTCACACTCATATACCACAGGCAGGGTCAGACTGGGGTGCCTAGGGCCCACCAGTGGGATTATTTCCAGGGGCCCACCCTACTGCCATATGTAATATCGCCCGTCCAGTTTTTGCCATTATACACGTTTAAAGTGCATTTTCACGCACAATACAGTGTGCAAAACAGCTATGGCTACACTACTACTTCTGTCATGCAACCAAAGATCGCAGTGTCCCTTTGGGACTCTTTCACATTAGTGAATGGAGTCGCATTGGGTCCCTCAGGTTGCAATGTGACTCCATTCACTAACATGAGTGAAAGAATCACAGGGCAACACATCTTTGGTTGTATGACAGAAGTTATAGTGTAGCCATAGCCTAATGCTAGCTTCACAACAGCGGCAAGCTCTCCGTCATACAGGTCCACCATGGGACCAGAATGACGGAGAGGTGGACTATCAAAATGGCGGTTACACACAGACAGTGGAAGACCTCATTAACATAATGAAGTCCGCCAGGTGTCAGCCATTTTCAGGCATTGTCAGGCAGATAAGGGTATGTTCACACATCAGTATGCCATCCGTCCGTTTGAATTCAGTTTGACACTTCAAAACGGACTGAGGCACATACTGATTGTATACTGACACCTTTTTATGCTGATAGCAAACGCTCTCCGTCCCCTAGAGGACAGATAAGGGGATTAAAAGTAGCAATTGTAAACAGAGTAGAGATCAGTATGTGCATCAGTCCGTTTTGAAGTGTCAAACTGAATTCAAACGGACGGATGGCATACTGATGTGTGAACATATCCTAAGTCCTCAGCGTTTCTGAAACTTGGATATTGTTATGCTGGAGCTCTAGAAAAGGGCACCAGCATAACAATAGAGTGGGACATTATCTATGGGGTGGGTGGACTACAACTCTCAACAGTTCCAGGGCATCTGGAGCTGCTGGGAGTTGTAGTAATTGAAAGATTTGGGGGCATCTTTCGATTGTCCACCTCAGACAGCGGGGGGGTTGGGGGTGCTAGCAGTACCATTACAATAAATCACAACATTACAATAAATACAATGCAATGTGATATTTTGTGCAGTAATACTCACAGGAGACGTCTTCCCACATTTCCCGTCTCTTCCCTTTGGACCGCCATGACCACTTCTTCCAGCTGTGACTTGACTCTGTAAAGTTTGAAACACAGACATCTTTGACTCCTCACTTCTCCACACATCCAACCCCAAGATATATATATATATATATATATATATATATATCACAGCAGCCCCTGCAGCCTATATTATGCCCCACAGTGGCACAATAGACTGTGGGGTATAATAGAGGTTGCAGGGGGGCCACTGTAGGGCATAATAGAGGTTACAGGGGCCACAGTGGACCCTTCAAGCTCTATTATGCCCCACAGTTGCACACCCATGAACTATTATTATACTCGGGGGTCTTTTCAGATCCTGAGTATAATAATCGGAGCCCCAGGGGAGGTGAGAGAACATAATAAATACTGTTACTCACCTCGCCGGGATCCGATTTTACTCCTAGCAGGCTTTGGGCCTATATGGTAATGTGTCAGACGTCACGTGGTCTGGGATATTACCATATAGGCCCAAAGCCTGTGCTAGCAGTAACATATAGGCCCAAAGCCTGTGGTAGCAGTAACAGCCTGTTACTATATAGGCCTAAAGCCTGTGCTAGCAGTAACAGGCTATTACTACTAGCACAGGCTTCGGGCCTATATAGTACTGCTAGCACAGGCTTCGGGCCTATATGGTAATATTCCAGACCACGTGACGTCTGGGCATTACCATATAGCCCCGAAGCCAGCTAGGAGTAACACTGGATCCCGGAGAGGTGAGTAACACTGTTTATTATGTTCTCTCACCTCCCCTGGGGCCCCGATTATTATACTCGGGGGTCTGAAAAGACCCCTGAGTATAATATTAGCGGCAGTGGGATCGCAGCCTGGCCCGGGCCTATTCACTACCGCCCGCTGCGGCCTAAAGTACAAGGGGAAGCGGGGGCGGCAGTGAGCAGGTCCGGGTTGGTAAATAGGCCGCTGCCTGCTGGTAGATACTCCAGCAGGCAGCGGCCTATTATAAAACAAAAAAAAGTTATTATACTTACCGTCCGAACGCGCGCTGCTGCTCCCGATGCTGCCGCATCCTCTTCTCTCAGGCGTCTGTCTGTGATGACGCCGCCTACGCTGATACGTAGATGGCTGAACAAGCGCAAGGACATCGGTAGCTCTCCTTGCGTTGGTTCTTAGGATTAGGGGAGGCGCCCTAAGCGCCTCCCCTAATCCTCCTCTGACATGGGCAGGGGCCCGATTGAAATGTCAGGGACCCGATCAGGCCCCTAACCACCCGATCACCACCTAACCAGTCCGACCCTGACCACAGGCTACTTTATAAAAATGATATAACTATGCCTTATGGTTCCGAATATTGACTAATTAGTTGTGTGTCAAAGCGGTGAAATTCTTTATTGTGATTGTCCACAGCGTTGGATTCCAGTTTCTTGCCCTTACTTGGGGCAAGGAATGGACTTTTTTTTATTAATGGGAGAAAAGAAATGGTGTAGCAATACGCTAAAAGAAGAATGGAGTGTAGCTATACGCTACTGAAGAATAAACCTCCTAGGAATGGAGTGTAGCTATACGCTACAGAAGAAAAACCTCCTAGGAATGGAGTGTAGCTATACGCTACTGAAGAATAAACCTCCTAGGAATGGAGTGTAGCTATACGCTACAAAAGAAAAACCTCCTACGAATGGAGTATAGCTATACGCTACTGAAGAATAAACCTCCTAGGAATGGAGTGTAGCTATACGCTACAGAAGAAAAACCTCCTAGGAATGGAGTGTAGCTATACGCTACTGAAGAATAAACCTCCTAGGAATGGAGTGTAGCTATACGCTACAGAAGAAAAACCTCCTAGGAATGGAGTGTAGCTATACGCTACAGAAGAAAAACCCTAGGAATGGAGTGTAGCTATACGCTACAGAAGAACAAACCTCCTAGGAATGGAGTGTAGCTATACGCTACAGAAGAACAAACCTCCTCGGAATGGAGTGTAGCTATACGCTACAGAAGAACAAACCTCAGAGGAATGGAGTGTAGCTATACGCTACAGAAGAACAAACCTCCTAGGAATGGAGTGTAGCTATACGCTACAGAAGAACAAACCTCAGAGGAATGGCGTGTAGCTATACGCTACAGAAGAACAAACCTCCTAGGAATGGAGTGTAGCTATACGCTACAGAAGAACAAACCTCCTAGGAGTAGAGTGTAGCTATACGCTACAGAAGAATATAACTCCAAGTAATTGAGTGTAGCTATACGCTAAAGAAGAATAAACCTCCAAGAAATGGAGTGTAGCTATACGCTACAGAAGAACAAACCTCCTAGGACTGGAGTGTAGCTATACGCTACAGAAGAACAAACCTCCTAAGAATGGAGTGTAGCTATACGCTACAGAAGAACAAACCTCCTAGGAATGGAGTGTAGCTATACGCTACAGAAGAATAAACCTCATAGGAGTAGAGTGTAGCTATACGCTACAGAAGAATATAACTCCAAGGAATGGAGTGTAGCTATACGCTATGAGAAGAACAAACCTCCTAGGAATGGAGTGTAGCTATACGCTACAGAAGAACAAACCTCAGAGGAATGGAGTGTAGCTATACGCTACAGAAGAACCATCCTCCTAGCAATGGAGCGTAGCTATACGCTACAGGAGAAATATAACTCCAAGGAATCGAATGTAGCTATACGCTACTGAAGAACAAATCTCCTAGGAATGGAGTGTAGCTATACGCTACAGAAGAATAAACTTCCTAGGAATGGAGTGTAGCTATACGCTACAGAAGAACAAACCTCCTAGGAGTAGAGTGTAGCTATACGCTACAGAAGAATATAACTCCAAGGAATTGAGTGTAGTTATACGCTACAGAAGAACAAATGTCCTAGGAATGGAGTGTAGCTATACGCTACAGAAGAACAAATCTCCTAGGAATGGAGTGTAGCTATACGCTACAGAAGAACAAACTTCCTAGGAATGGAGTGTAGCTATACGCTACAAAAGAACAAACCTCCTAGGAGTAGAGTGTAGCTATACGCTACAGAAGAATATAACTCCAAGGAATTGAGTGTAGCTATACGCTACAGAAGAACAAACGTCCTAGGAATGGAGTGTAGCTATACGCTACAGAAGAACAAATCTCCTAGGAATGGAGTGTAGCTATACGCTACAGAAGAACAAACCTCCTAGGAATGGAGTGTAGCTATACGCTACAGAAGAACAAACCTCAGAGGAATGGAGTGTAGCTATACGCTACAGAAGAACCATCCTCCTAGCAATGGAGCGTAGCTATACGCTACAGGAGAAATATAACTCCAAGGAATCGAATGTAGCTATACGCTACTGAAGAACAAATCTCCTAGGAATGGAGTGTAGCTATACGCTACAGAAGAACAAACTTCCTAGGAATGGAGTGTAGCTATACGCTACAGAAGAACAAACCTCCTAGGAGTAGAGTGTAGCTATACGCTACAGAAGAATACAACTCCAAGGAATTGAGTGTAGCTATACGCTACAGAAGAACAAACATCCTAGGAATGGAGTGTAGCTATACGCTACTGAAGAACAAACCTCCTAGGAGTAGAGTGTAGCTATATGCTACAGAAGAATATAACTCAAAGGAATTGAGTGTAGCTGTACGCTACAGAAGAACAAACGTCCTAGGAATGGAGTGTAGCTATACGCTACAGAAGAACAAATCTCCTAGGAATGGAGTGTAGCTATACGCTACAGAAGAACAAACTTCCTAGGAATGGAGTGTAGCTATACGCTACAGAAGAACAAACCTCCTAGGAGTAGAGTGTAGCTATATGCTACAGAAGAATATAACTCAAAGGAATTGAGTGTAGCTATACGCTACAGAAGAACAAACGTCCTAGGAATGGAGTGTAGCTATACGCTACAGAAGAACAAACGTCCTAGGAATGGAGTGTAGCTATACGCTACAGAAGAACAAATCTCCTAGGAATGGAGTGTAGCTATACGCTACAGAAGAACAAACCTCCTAGGAATGGAGTGTAGCTATACGCTACAGAAGAACCATCCTCCTAGCAATGGAGCGTAGCTATACGCTACAGGAGAAATATAACTCCAAGGAATCGAATGTAGCTATACGCTACTGAAGAACAAATCTCCTAGGAATGGAGTGTAGCTATACGCTACAGAAGAACAAACTTCCTAGGAATGGAGTGTAGCTATACGCTACAGAAGAACAAACCTCCTAAGAGTAGAGTGTAGCTATACGCTACAGAAGAATATAACTCCAAGGAATTGAGTGTAGCTATACGCTACAGAAGAACAAACGTCCTAGGAATGGAGAGTAGCTATACGCTATAGAAGAACAAATCTCCTAGGAATGGAGTGTAGCTATACGCTACAGAAGAACAAACTTCCTAGGAATGGAGTGTAGCTATACGCTACAGAAGAACAAACCTCCTAGGAGTAGAGTGTAGCTATATGCTACAGAAGAATATAACTCAAAGGAATTGAGTGTAGCTATACGCTACAGAAGAACAAACGTCCTAGGAATGGAGTGTAGCTATACGCTACAGAAGAACAAACTTCCTAGGAATGGAGTGTAGCTATACGCTACGAGAAGAATATAACTCCAAGGAATGGAGTGTAGCTATACGCTACTGAAGAACAAACCTCCTAGGAGTAGAGTGTAGCCATATGCTACAGAAGAATATAACTCAAAGGAATTGAGTGTAGCTATACGCTACAGAAGAACAAACGTCCTAGGAATGGAGTGTAGCTATACGCTACAGAAGAACAAATCTCCTAGGAATGGAGTGTAGCTATACGCTACAGAAGAACAAACTTCCTAGGAATGGAGTGTAGCTATACGCTACAGAAGAACAAACCTCCTAGGAGTAGAGTGTAGCTATATGCTACAGAAGAATATAACTCAAAGGAATTGAGTGTAGCTATACGCTACAGAAGAACAAACGTCCTAGGAATGGAGTGTAGCTATACGCTACAGAAGAACAAACGTCCTAGGAATGGAGTGTAGCTATACGCTACAAGAAGAATATAACTCCAAGGAATGGAGTGTAGCTATACGCTACTGAAGAACAAACCTCCAAGAAATGGAGTGTAGCTATACGCTACAGAAGAATATAACTCCAAGGAATTGAGTGTAGCTATACGCTACAGAAGAACAAACCTCCTAGGAATGGAGTGTAGCTATACGCTACAGGAGAAATATAACTCCAAGGAATCGAATGTAGCTATACGCTACAGAAGAACAAACCTCCTAGGAATGGAGTGTAGCTATACGCTACAGAAGAATAAACCTCCTAGGAGTAGAGTGTAGCTATACGCTACAGAAGAATATAACTCCAAAGAATGGAGTGTAGCTATACGCTACTGAAGAACAAACTTCCTAGGAATGGAGTGTAGCTATACGCTACAGAAGAACAAACCTCAGAGGAATGGAGTGTCGCTATACGCTACAGAAGAACAAACCTCCTAGGAATGGAGTGTAGCTATACGCTACAGAAGAACAAATCTCCTAGGAATGGAGTGTAGCTATACGCTACAGAAGAACAAACCTCCTAGGAGTAAAGTGTAGCTATACGCTACAGAAGAATATAACTCCAAGGAATTGAGTGTAGCTATACGCTACAGAAGAACAAACCTCCTAGGAATGGAGTGTAGCTATACGCTATGAGAAGTAAGAGGGGAGACATGGAGGTGCAGGCTGTGTGAGCAAGATGGGAGAGATGGGGGAAGGCTGTGTGAGCAAGAAGGGGGGAATGGGGGGTTCAGGCTCTGGGGGGGATGGGCACTGTGAGCATATAATACTGTGGGGGGTGTCACTGGTGAGCACATAATTCTGTTTGGGGGCCCCTGTGGTGCACAAAATAATGTTTGGGGGTCACTATGGAGTACCTAATTCTGTTTGGGGGCCTCTGTGGTGCACATAATACTGTATGGGGGTCACTATGGAGCACGTAATACTGTTTGGGGGCTTCTGTGGTGCACATAATACTGTATGGGGGTCACTATGGAGCACGTAATACTGTTTGTGGGCCTCTGTGGTGCACATAATACTGTATGGGGGTCACTATGGAGCACGTAATACTGTTTGGGGGCCTCTGTGGTGCACATAATACTGTATGGGGGTCACTATGGAGCACATAATACTGTTTGGGGGTCACTATGGAGCACATAATACTGTTTGGGGGTCACTATGGAGCACATAATACTGTTTGGGGGTCACTATGGAGCACATAATACTGTTTGGGGGTCACTATGGAGCACGTAATACTGTTTGGGGGTCACTATGGAGCACATAATACTGTTTGGGGGGTCACTATGGAGCACGTAATACTTTTTGGGGGCCCCTGTGGAGCACGTTATGCTTTCCCAGTATTGCTTACATGTGGGGCGCTGCGCTGCTTGCTCACCGTATTCTTGATAGCTGCAGTTGTGGGTACTAAAGCTGTATCCCTTTCTGGTATCTGAGATATTGCTTTAGCGCCCATAACCGCCACTATCAAGAATTCGCTCTGGTAAGGGGATAGGGGGCCCTGGACAAAAGTTTGTACCCAGGCCCACAAAACATTAGTTACACCAATGGTGGCTGCTCTGGGTCCAGGCACCGCCATTAATATACCTTATTTTTAACTAGATGGACTGTGCTGATACACAGACGTCCTGCACTTGGATGTAAAGTGGGCACCTCCGTTCATCAGGATCCCAGGTAGGTGAGAATAACACTTTTTTTTAGCTTAGTTGTGGGTATTTTAATAGTACAAGGGGTTGTTTGGAGGGGGAAATTATAATTATAAGGGAGGGGACATTATGGACATAAGGGGGGGTCACTTATATAAGGGTTATTAGGGGACATTAGGAATACAAGGGGAGGTTATATTAGGAGGCATTATGAACATAAGGGGGTGGTCATTGATATTAGGGGTGCAGTATTTGTCAGGGGGAATCAGGGGCATACTATGAGGGGGCAATTAATTTAATGAAAGTGGCACTGACGCTGCAAACTGCAACAAAATAGCGCTGCAGGAAAAACCGCAGCAGCAACGCATTCTGTTTTTTTCCTGCAGCGCTTTTCACTTTCTGCTTCCATTACACCTATAGGGAAACCAACAGTGTTTTCGTAGGTATAAGTGATATTCCCCAACGGTTTTGGAAATCGCAGCATGTTCACTACACATAATTTTCCACAATATGTGGATGGGATTTGCTAGAATCCCATTCACATTGCAGGAACTGTTGGCTTTTCCCGTGGTGTTTTCGCCATATGAAGCCCCATCCACACTTTGCGGTAAAATAAGATACATGCTGTAATTTACAAAGCAGTCTTGGTTTTAGAGTTAGACATTGCAGCATGCCTACGGAAATTCTGGCGGTTTCAATATAATTGAAGCAGAAAATAGAGAGGAAAGCTCTGCAAACTTTCTGTGCAAAGGGCTGCAGGAAGAAACGTGATGTGTCATGGACACGGTTTTTCCCGCAGCGCTTTTTTGCTGCAGGACACCACGTGGGGCCTTAGGCTTAAGGAGTTTTCCAGTTCATTTATATTGATGATCTATCCTCAGAATAAATAATCAATAAGAGATAAGTGACCCCCTGATCAGTTGTATGAAGGGGCCATGGTGCCTGTGTATATCACACGCTGTCTGTTTATAGTGACCGTGTGGTGTAATTACAGCCTTGTCACATAGACGCTTATAGGACTAGGCTGTAGTTACATGACATGGCCACTATGAGATGTACGATACTGTGTAAACAGAGAAGGGGTCAAAGCGCTTGCACAGATGCCACGATTCACTCAAACAGCTGATTCATCCCTCATTATTAAACCTCAGCCACGGAGGTGTAAAAAAAAAAAAAAAAAACACACTCGACTGTCCCCAGCACCCTGTTGTCCTCCGCCTCTGTCTGTTCGGTCTCATGGCAACACCTCATTTCTGGAAATTCTGTACCCAATTCCTCTTAGCGGTCACATGAGGTGCAGGACTCCCAGCAAGAAGGTGCCGGCACGAGACTGAATGGACACTGGCGGAGGACAACAGGTTGCTGAGGACAGGTGAGTATGCTTTTTTATTTTAAACCTCCAGCCCAGCACATGAGTTGCTCCATTTCCTGGACAATATCTTTAAAGGATTTATCCATGTTTCTAATATTTATGGCCTGTCCTTAGGATAAGCCATCAATATTACATCTGTGGGAATCTGACAGCCAAGACCTCTGCAGATGAGCTTTTTCATTACAGTGCGGCTACAGGTAATGGTGACAATTCTAGGAGCCACGCTGCTCTCTTGCCATACAGGATGTAGCAGTGGGTTTAGGTAGTACAGTGGTACACATCGTATGGCAGGCGAGCAGCCGGCTCCTGATATTACCTTTAGCCATCCTGTCTCTGTACAACTCATCTACAGGGGTCCTGGCGGTGGGCCCCTAAAAACAATTCCACTGGTGGGCCCTAGACACCCCAGTCCGACCCTGCGTGAATGACATTTGTACTGATGGTATATAGCTTCCGAACAGCATAGATGTGTTCTATTTAGTGATTGGATACATTTTAAACTTCAGATATAATCGAATTTCCTATTGGTCAGAAATCTGCAGGTGTTCTCAGTTACCAATTAGCTCCTTCCTTTAAATTGAGGCATATTCCCTATAACCTTTACCACCCCCTGACGAAGACCTAGCGGTCGAAATGCGCGTCGGGTGTCCGACCTGTGGATAGTGGATACTTGGTCACTGATTTCATCATGGGTGAGCAGTCAGTACTTATTGTTACAACCTACATTCTCTCATTGCTGTGACATGAGTTGTGTTTAGTCTTAGGGCTTAAATGTTATGTACCTTGCTTGCTCTTTTATACATACATGTATATTCATGGTCATTTGGGCACATGCCGTTATGTTTTGACTTTAGTTATATGTATGATAATGAGTGATATTACAATTAGTCATTGGTATGACATATACTTTGCAAGATAGATACATACATATCCCTAAGCATCAATATTTCATCTATGGGCAATAATACATATTGTATTGATATTTTATATCTATCTAATAGAGATGAGCGAACAGTGTTCTATCGAACTCATGTTCGATCGGATATTAGGCTGTTCGGCATGTTCGAATCGAATCGAACACCGCGTGGTAAAGTGCGCCATTACTCGATTCCCCTCCCACCTTCCCTGGCGCCTTTTTTGCTCCAATAACAGCGCAGGGTAGGTGGGACAGGAACTACGACACCGGTGACGTTGAAAAAAGTAGGCAAAACCCATTGGCTGCCGAAAACATGTGACCTCTAATTTAAAAGAACAGGTTCGCGTCATTCTGAGCTTGCAATTCACCGAGGACGGAGGTTTCCGTCCAGCTAGCTAGGGCTTAGATTCTGGGTAGGCAGGGACAGGCTAGGATAGGAAGGAGAAGACAACCAACAGCTCTTGTAAGAGCTAAATTCCAGGGAGAAGCTTGTCAGTGTAACGTGGCACTGACGGGCTCAATCGCCGCAACCCAGCTTTCCCAGGATCCTGAATGGAATACACTGTCAGTGTATTCCCGTATACCCGATATATACCCCGATACCCGTTCCAACGGTGTGCCCCCCCACCTTCACCCCAGAAATACCCTGCAAGTCCCCTAGCAATAGAATTGGGGCTATATACACCCACAATTTTTACTACTGGTATACAGTGCCATTGTCTGACTGGGAATTCAAAGAATATATTGGGAATACAAATACCCTCATTTCTTGCTACTGCCATATAGTGCCAGTGTCTGACTGGGAATTCAAAGAATATATTGGGGTTACGTGCACCCACAATTTTTACTACTGGTATACAGTGCCATTGTCTGACTGGGAATTCAAAGAATATATTGGGAATACAAATACCCTCATTTCTTGCTACTGCCATATAGTGCCAGTTTCTGACTGGTAATTCAAAGAATATATTGGGGTTACGTGCACCCACAATTTTTACTACTGGTATACAGTGCCATTGTCTGACTGGGAATTCAAAGAATATATTGGGAATACAAATACCCTCATTTCTTGCTACTGCCATATAGTGCCAGTGTCTGACTGGGAATTCAAAGAATATATTGGGGTTACGTGCACCCACAATTTTTACTACTGGTATACAGTGCCATTGTCTGACTGGGAATTCAAAGAATATATTGGGAATACAAATACCCTCATTTCTTGCTACTGCCATATAGTGCCAGTGTCTGACTGGGAATTCAAAGAATATATTGGGGTTACGTGCACCCACAATTTTTACTACTGGTATACAGTGCCATTGTCTGACTGGGAATTCAAAGAATATATTGGGAATACAAATACCCTCATTTCTTGCTACTGCCATATAGTGCCAGTGTCTGACTGGTAATTCAAAGAATATATTGGGGTTACGTGCACCCACAATTTTTACTACTGGTATACAGTGCCATTGTCTGACTGGGAATTCAAAGAATATATTGGGAATACAAATACCCTCATTTCTTGCTACTGCCATATAGTGCCAGTGTCTGACTGGGAATTCAAAGAATATATTGGGGTTACGTGCACCCACAATTTTTACTACTGGTATACAGTGCCATTGTCTGACTGGGAATTCAAAGAATATATTGGGAATACAAATACCCTCATTTCTTGCTACTGCCATATAGTGCCAGTGTCTGACTGGGAATTCAAAGAATATATTGGGGTTACGTGCACCCACAATTTTTACTACTGGTATACAGTGCCATTGTCTGACTGGGAATTCAAAGAATATATTGGGAATACAAATACCCTCATTTCTTGCTACTGCCATATAGTGCCAGTGTCTGACTGGTAATTCAAAGAATATATTGGGGTTACGTGCACCCACAATTTTTACTACTGGTATACAGTGCCATTGTCTGACTGGGAATTCAAAGAATATATTGGGAATACAAATACCCTCATTTCTTGCTACTGCCATATAGTGCCAGTGTCTGACTGGGAATTCAAAGAATATATTGGGGTTACGTGCACCCACAATTTTTACTACTGGTATACAGTGCCATTGTCTGACTGGGAATTCAAAGAATATATTGGGGTTATAAATACCCTCATTTCTTGCTACTGCCATATAGTGCCAGTTTCTGACTGGTAATTCAAAGAATATATTGGGGTTACGTGCACCCACAATTTTTACTACTGGTATACAGTGCCATTGTCTGACTGGGAATTCAAAGAGTATATTGGGAATACAAATACCCTCATTTCTTGCTACTGCCATATAGTGCCAGTTTCTGACTGGGAATTCAAAGAATATATTGGGGTTACGTGCACCCACAATTTTTACTACTGGTATACAGTGCCATTGTCTGACTGGGAATTCAAAGAATATATTGGGGTTATAAATACCCTCATTTCTTGCTACTGCCATATAGTGCCAGTTTCTGACTGGTAATTCAAAGAATATATTGGGGTTACGTGCACCCACAATTTTTACTACTGGTATACAGTGCCATTGTTTGACTGGGAATTCAAAGAGTATATTGGGAATACAAATACCCTCATTTCTTGCTACTGCCATATAGTGCCAGTTTCTGACTGGGAATTCAAAGAATATATTGGGGTTACGTGCACCCACAATTTTTACTACTGGTATACAGTGCCATTGTCTGACTGGGAATTCAAAGAATATATTGGGGTTATAAATACCCTCATTTCTTGCTACTGCCATATAGTGCCAGTTTCTGACTGGTAATTCAAAGAATATATTGGGGTTACGTGCACCCACAATTTTTACTACTGGTATACAGTGCCATTGTCTGACTGGGAATTCAAAGAGTATATTGGGAATACAAATACCCTCATTTCTTGCTACTGCCATATAGTGCCAGTTTCTGACTGGTAATTCAAAGAATATATTGGGGTTACGTGCACCCACAATTTTTACTGCTGGTATACAGTGCCATTGTCTGACTGGGAATTCAAAGAATATATTGGGGTTATAAATACCCTCATTTCTTGCTACTGCCATATAGTGCCAGTTTCTGACTGGTAATTCAAAGAATATATTGGGGTTACGTGCACCCACAATTTTTACTACTGGTATACAGTGCCATTGTCTGACTGGGAATTCAAAGAGTATATTGGGAATACAAATACCCTCATTTCTTGCTACTGCCATATAGTGCCAGTTTCTGACTGGGAATTCAAAGAATATATTGGGGTTACGTGCACCCACAATTTTTACTACTGGTATACAGTGCCATTGTCTGACTGGGAATTCAAAGAATATATTGGGGTTATAAATACCCTCATTTCTTGCTACTGCCATATAGTGCCAGTTTCTGACTGGTAATTCAAAGAATATATTGGGGTTACGTGCACCCACAATTTTTACTACTGGTATACAGTGCCATTGTCTGACTGGGAATTCAAAGAGTATATTGGGAATACAAATACCCTCATTTCTTGCTACTGCCATATAGTGCCAGTTTCTGACTGGTAATTCAAAGAATATATTGGGGTTACGTGCACCCACAATTTTTACTACTGGTATACAGTGCCATTGTCTGACTGGGAATTCAAAGAATATATTAGGGTTATAAATACCCTCATTTCTTGCTACTACCATATAGTGCCAGTTTCTGACTGGTAATTCAAAGAATATATTGGGGTTACGTGCACCCACAATTTTTACTACTGGTATACAGTGCCATTGTCTGACTGGGAATTCAAAGAGTATATTGGGAATACAAATACCCTCATTTCTTGCTACTGCCATATAGTGCCAGTTTCTGACTGGTAATTCAAAGAATATATTGGGGTTACGTGCACCCACAATTTTTACTACTGGTATACAGTGCCATTGTCTGACTGGGAATTCAAAGAATATATTGGGGTTATAAATACCCTCATTTCTTGCTACTGCCATATAGTGCCAGTTTCTGACTGGTAATTCAAAGAATATATTGGGGTTACGTGCACCCACAATTTTTACTACTGGTATACAGTGCCATTGTCTGACTGGGAATTCAAAGAGTATATTGGGAATACAAATACCCTCATTTCTTGCTACTGCCATATAGTGCCAGTTTCTGACTGGTAATTCAAAGAATATATTGGGGTTACGTGCACCCACAATTTTTACTACTGGTATACAGTGCCATTGTCTGACTGGGAATTCAAAGAATATATTGGGGTTATAAATACCCTCATTTCTTGCTACTGCCATATAGTGCCAGTTTCTGACTGGTAATTCAAAGAATATATTGGGGTTACGTGCACCCACAATTTTTACTACTGGTATACAGTGCCATTGTCTGACTGGGAATTCAAAGAGTATATTGGGAATACAAATACCCTCATTTCTTGCTACTGCCATATAGTGCCAGTTTCTGACTGGTAATTCAAAGAATATATTGGGGTTACGTGCACCCACAATTTTTACTACTGGTATACAGTGCCATTGTCTGACTGGGAATTCAAAGAATATATTGGGGTTATAAATACCCTCATTTCTTGCTACTGCCATATAGTGCCAGTTTCTGACTGGTAATTCAAAGAATATATTGGGGTTACGTGCACCCACAATTTTTACTACTGGTATACAGTGCCATTGTCTGACTGGGAATTCAAAGAGTATATTGGGAATACAAATACCCTCATTTCTTGCTACTGCCATATAGTGCCAGTTTCTGACTGGTAATTCAAAGAATATATTGGGGTTACGTGCACCCACAATTTTTACTACTGGTATACAGTGCCATTGTCTGACTGGGAATTCAAAGAGTATATTGGGAATACAAATACCCTCATTTCTTGCTACTGCCATATAGTGCCAGTTTCTGACTGGTAATTCAAAGAATATATTGGGGTTACGTGCACCCACAATTTTTACTACTGGTATACAGTGCCATTGTCTGACTGGGAATTCAAAGAATATATTGGGGTTATAAATACCCTCATTTCTTGCTACTGCCATATAGTGCCAGTTTCTGACTGGTAATTCAAAGAATATATTGGGGTTACGTGCACCCACAATTTTTACTACTGGTATACAGTGCCATTGTCTGACTGGGAATTCAAAGAGTATATTGGGAATACAAATACCCTCATTTCTTGCTACTGCCATATAGTGCCAGTTTCTGACTGGTAATTCAAAGAATATATTGGGGTTACGTGCACCCACAATTTTTACTACTGGTATACAGTGCCATTGTCTGACTGGGAATTCAAAGAGTATATTGGGAATACAAATACCCTCATTTCTTGCTACTGCCATATAGTGCCAGTTTCTGACTGGTAATTCAAAGAATATATTGGGGTTACGTGCACCCACAATTTTTACTACTGGTATACAGTGCCATTGTCTGACTGGGAATTCAAAGAATATATTGGGGTTATAAATACCCTCATTTCTTGCTACTGCCATATAGTGCCAGTTTCTGACTGGTAATTCAAAGAATATATTGGGGTTACGTGCACCCACAATTTTTACTACTGGTATACAGTGCCATTGTCTGACTGGGAATTCAAAGAGTATATTGGGAATACAAATACCCTCATTTCTTGCTACTGCCATATAGTGCCAGTTTCTGACTGGTAATTCAAAGAATATATTGGGGTTACGTGCACCCACAATTTTTACTACTGGTATACAGTGCCATTGTCTGACTGGGAATTCAAAGAGTATATTGGGAATACAAATACCCTCATTTCTTGCTACTGCCATATAGTGCCAGTTTCTGACTGGTAATTCAAAGAATATATTGGGGTTACGTGCACCCACAATTTTTACTACTGGTATACAGTGCCATTGTCTGACTGGGAATTCAAAGAATATATTGGGGTTATAAATACCCTCATTTCTTGCTACTGCCATATAGTGCCAGTTTCTGACTGGTAATTCAAAGAATATATTGGGGTTACGTGCACCCACAATTTTTACTACTGGTATACAGTGCCATTGTCTGACTGGGAATTCAAAGAGTATATTGGGAATACAAATACCCTCATTTCTTGCTACTGCCATATAGTGCCAGTTTCTGACTGGGAATTCAAAGAATATATTGGGGTTACGTGCACCCACAATTTTTACTACTGGTATACAGTGCCATTGTCTGACTGGGAATTCAAAGAATATATTGGGGTTATAAATACCCTCATTTCTTGCTACTGCCATATAGTGCCAGTTTCTGACTGGTAATTCAAAGAATATATTGGGGTTACGTGCACCCACAATTTTTACTACTGGTATACAGTGCCATTGTCTGACTGGGAATTCAAAGAGTATATTGGGAATACAAATACCCTCATTTCTTGCTACTGCCATATAGTGCCAGTTTCTGACTGGGAATTCAAAGAATATATTGGGGTTACGTGCACCCACAATTTTTACTACTGGTATACAGTGCCATTGTCTGACTGGGAATTCAAAGAATATATTGGGGTTATAAATACCCTCATTTCTTGCTACTGCCATATAGTGCCAGTTTCTGACTGGTAATTCAAAGAATATATTGGGGTTACGTGCACCCACAATTTTTACTACTGGTATACAGTGCCATTGTCTGACTGGGAATTCAAAGAGTATATTGGGAATACAAATACCCTCATTTCTTGCTACTGCCATATAGTGCCAGTTTCTGACTGGGAATTCAAAGAATATATTGGGGTTACGTGCACCCACAATTTTTACTACTGGTATACAGTGCCATTGTCTGACTGGGAATTCAAAGAATATATTGGGGTTATAAATACCCTCATTTCTTGCTACTGCCATATAGTGCCAGTTTCTGACTGGTAATTCAAAGAATATATTGGGGTTACGTGCACCCACAATTTTTACTACTGGTATACAGTGCCATTGTCTGACTGGGAATTCAAAGAGTATATTGGGAATACAAATACCCTCATTTCTTGCTACTGCCATATAGTGCCAGTTTCTGACTGGGAATTCAAAGAATATATTGGGGTTACGTGCACCCACAATTTTTACTACTGGTATACAGTGCCATTGTCTGACTGGGAATTCAAAGAATATATTGGGGTTATAAATACCCTCATTTCTTGCTACTGCCATATAGTGCCAGTTTCTGACTGGTAATTCAAAGAATATATTGGGGTTACGTGCACCCACAATTTTTACTACTGGTATACAGTGCCATTGTCTGACTGGGAATTCAAAGAGTATATTGGGAATACAAATACCCTCATTTCTTGCTACTGCCATATAGTGCCAGTGTCTGACTGGGAATTCAAAGAATATATTGGGGTTACGTGCACCCACAATTTTTACTACTGGTATACAGTGCCATTGTCTGACTGGGAATTCAAAGAATATATTGGGGTTATAAATACCCTCATTTCTTGCTACTGCCATATAGTGCCAGTTTCTGACTGGTAATTCAAAGAATATATTGGGGTTACGTGCACCCACAATTTTTACTACTGGTATACAGTGCCATTGTCTGACTGGGAATTCAAAGAGTATATTGGGAATACAAATACCCTCATTTCTTGCTACTGCCATATAGTGCCAGTGTCTGACTGGGAATTCAAAGAATATATTGGGGTTACGTGCACCCACAATTTTTACTACTGGTATACAGTGCCAATTTCTAACTAGGAATTCAAAATGCGCAAGGCTCCCGGAAAGGGACGTGGACGAGGCCGTGGGCGAGGTCGGGGGAATGGTTCTGGGGAGCAAGGTAGCAGTGAAGCCACAGGGCGTCCCGTGCCTACTCCTGTGGGGCAGCAAGCATTGCGCCACTCCACAGTGCCAGGGTTGCTTGCCACATTAACTAAACTGCAGGGTACAAACCTTAGTAGGCCCGAGAACCAGGAACAGGTCTTGCAATGGCTGTCAGAGAACGCTTACAGCACATTGTCCAGCAGCCAGTCAGACTCTGCCTCCTCTCCTCCTATTACCCAACAGTCTTGTCTTCCTTCCTCCCAAAATTCCGAAGCTTTACAGAACAATAACCCAAACTGTCCCTGCTCCCCAGAGCTGTTCTCCGCTCCTTTCATTGTCCCTCAACCTGCCTCTCCACGTCACGATTCCACGAACCTAACAGAGGAGCATCTGTGTCCAGATGCTCAAACACTAGAGTCTCCTCCATCTCCGTTCGATTTGGTGGTGGATGACCAGCAACCCACCCTCATCGACGATGATGTGACGCAGTTGCCGTCAGGGCATCCAGTTGACCGGCGCATTGTGCGGGAGGAGGAGATGAGACAGGAGTTGGAAGAGGAAGTGGTGGATGATGAGGACACTGACCCGACCTGGACAGGGGGGATGTCAAGCGGGGAAAGTAGTGTGGATGTTGAGGCAGGTGCAGCACCAAAAAGGGTAGCTAGAGGCAGAGGCAGAGGTCAGCAGCTTAGGCGAAGCCAGGCCACACCCGGAATCTCCCAAGATGTTCCAGTTCGTACCCAGCCCCGAAAAACTCCCACCTCGAGGGCACGTTTCTCGAAGGTGTGGAGTTTTTTCAAGGAATGCGCCGAGGACAGATATAGTGTTGTCTGCACAATTTGCCTCTCGAAATTGATTAGGGGCTCTGAGAAGAGCAACCTGTCCACCACTTCAATGCGCCGTCATTTGGAATCCAAGCACTGGAATCAGTGGCAGGCAGCAACGGCAGGACAAAGGCCGCCTGCCGTTCACGCCACTGCCACTGCCTCTGCCACTGCCTCTGCCTCTGCCACTGCCACTGCTGACTGTGCTGGCGATGCACTCCAGAGGACGAGCCAGGACACCACTTCATCTGCCTCCGCCACTTTGTTGACTTCTACCTCATCCTCCCCTGGTCCTGTCTTATCTCCTTCTCCTGCACCATCAAAGGCACCATCAGGCGTTTCTTTACAACAACCCACCATCTCTCAGACATTGGAGCGGCGGCAGAAATACACTGCTAACCACCCACACGCGCAAGCCTTGAACGCCAACATCGCTAAACTGCTGGCCCAGGAGATGTTGGCGTTCCGGCTTGTTGAAACTCCCGCCTTCCTGGACCTGATGGCAACTGCGGCACCTCGCTATGCCGTCCCTAGCCGTCACTACTTCTCCCGGTGTGCCGTCCCCGCCTTGCACCAGCACGTGTCACTCAACATCAGGCGGGCCCTTAGTTCCGCGCTTTGCACAAAGGTCCACTTGACCACCGACGCGTGGACAAGTGCATGCGGACAGGGACGCTACATTTCACTGACGGCACACTGGGTGAATGTAGTTGAGGCTGGGACTGCTTCCCAAACTGGCCCGGTGTACCTCGTCTCCCCGCCTAACATTCCTGGCAGGGACACGAGAAGAACACCCCCCTCCTCCTCCTCTACCGCCTCCTCCTCCGCCACCGCCTCCTCCTCCGCCACCGCCTCCTCCTCCGCTGTTAGATTGACCCCAGCTACGAGTTGGAAACGTTGCAGCACTGGCGTTGGTAGACGTCAGCAGGCTGTGCTGAAGCTGATCAGCTTGGGGGACAGACAGCACACTGCCTCCGAGGTGAGGGATGCCCTCCTCGATGAGACGGCAATATGGTTTGAGCCGCTGCACCTGGGCCCAGGCATGGTCGTTTGTGATAACGGCCGGAACCTGGTAGCAGCTCTGGAGCTTGCCGGACTCCAACATGTTCCATGCCTGGCCCACGTCTTCAACCTAGTGGTGCAACGTTTCCTAAAGAGCTACCCCAATGTTCCAGAGCTACTGGTGAAAGTGCGGCGCATGTGCGCCCACTTTCGCAAGTCGACAGTAGCCGCTGCTAGCTTAAAATCTCTCCAGCAACGCCTGCATGTGCCACAACACCGGCTTTTGTGCGACGTCCCCACACGCTGGAACTCAACGTTTCAGATGTTGAATAGAGTGGTTGAGCAGCAGAGACCTTTGATGGAATACCAGCTACAAAACCCTAGGGTGCCACAAAGTCAGCTGCCTCAGTTTCACATCCATGAGTGGCCATGGATGAGAGACCTTTGTGACATCCTACGGGTCTTTGAGGAGTCCACAAGGAGGGTGAGCTCTGAGGATGCGATGGTGAGCCTTACAATCCCGCTCTTGTGTGTTCTGAGAGAATCCCTGATTGACATCAGGGATAACTCAGATCACACAGAGGAGTTAGGGATAGCATCCGATCCGTCACAGCTGGAGAGTAGGTCCACACATCTGTCCGCTTCACTGCGTTTAATGGAGGAGGAGGAGGAGGAGGAGGAGGAAGAAGAGTTGTCCGATGATGTGATGGTGATACAGGAGGCTTCCGGGCAACTTCGAATCGTCCCATTGTTGCAGCGCGGATGGGTAGACATGGAGGATGAGGAGGAAATGGAGATTGAACTTTCCGGTGGGGCCAGAGGAGTCATGCCAACTAACACTGTGGCAGACATGGCTGAGTTCATGTTGGGGTGCTTTACAACCGACAAGCGTATTGTCAAAATCATGGAGGACAACCAGTACTGGATCTTTGCTATCCTTGACCCCCGGTATAAAAACAACATCTCGTCTTTTATTCCGGTAGAGGGGAGGGCCAATCGCATCAATGCTTGCCACAGGCAATTGGTGCAGAATATGATGGAGATGTTTCCAGCATGTGACGTTGGCGGCAGGGAGGGCAGTTCCTCCAGTAGGCAACCAAGTTCTCACCGGTCCACACAAACGAGGGGCACACTGTCTAAGGTCTGGGACACCTTGATGGCACCCCCTCGCCAAAGTGCCGCCACGGAGGGTCCTAGTGTCACCAGGCGTGAGAAGTATAGGCGCATGTTGCGGGAATACCTTTCCGACCACAGCCCTGTCCTCTCCGACCCCTCTGCGCCCTACACGTATTGGGTGTCGAAGTTGGACCTGTGGCTTGAACTTGCCCTATATGCCTTGGAGGTGCTGTCCTGTCCTGCCGCCAGCGTCCTATCTGAGAGGGTGTTCAGTGCAGCCGGTGGCATCATCACTGACAAGCGCACCCGTCTGTCAGCTGAGAGTGCCGACCGGCTCACTTTGATAAAAATGAACCACCACTGGATAGAGCCTTCATTTTTGTGCCCACCTGTGTAAAGCACCCCAACATGAAACTCCATGTCTGTACTCAACCTCTCCAATACCTCCGCATCCTCATACTCATCCACCATAAGCGTTGCACAATTCTGCTAATACTAGGCTCCCTCCAACATGATTTCCCCCAACTCTGCTGGTTAGAGGCTCCCTCCACCCTGATTTCCACCAACTCTGCTGGTTAGAGGCTCCCTCCACCCTGCTTTCCCACAACTCTGCTGGTTAGAGGCTCCTTCCACCATGAATTTGCCCAAACTGGGCTGTTTAGAGGCTCCCTCCACCATGAATTGGTCCAAACTGGGCTGGTTAGAGGCTCCCTCCACCATTAATTGGTCCAAACTGGGCTGGTTAGAGGCTCCCTCCACCATAAATTTGCCCAAACTGGGCTGTTTAGAGGCTCCCTCCACCATGAATTTGCCCAAACTGGGCTGTTTAGAGGCTCCCTCCACCATGAATTGGTCCAAACTGGGTTTTTTAGAGGCTCCCTCCACCATGAATTGGTCCAAACTGGGGTGGTTAGAGGCTCCCTCCACCATTAATTGGTCCAAACTGGGCTGGTTAGAGGCTCCCTCCACCATGAATTGGTCCAAACTGGGGTGGTTAGAGGCTCCCTCCACCATTAATTGGTCCAAACTGGGCTGGTTAGAGGCTCCCTCCACCATTAATTGGTCCAAACTGGGCTGGTTAGAGGCTCCCTCCACCATGAATTTGCCCAAACTGGGCTGTTTAGAGGCTCCCTCCACCATGAATTTGCCCAAACTGGGCTGGTTAGAGGCTCCCTCCACCATGAATTGGTCCAAACGGGTTTTTAGAGGCTCCCTTCACCATGAATTGGTCCAAACTTGGCTGTTTAGAGGCTCCCTCCACCATGAATTGGTCCAAACTGGGGTGGTTAGAGGCTCCCTCCACCATGAATTTGCCCAAACTGGGCTGGTTAGAGGCTCCCTCCACCATGAATTGGTCCAAACGGGTTTTTAGAGGCTCCCTTCACCATGAATTGGTCCAAACTTGGCTGTTTAGAGGCTCCCTCCACCATGAACTGGTCCAAACTGGGGTGGTTAGAGGCTCCCTCCACCATTAATTGGTCCAAACTGGGCTGGTTAGAGGCTCCCTCCACCATTAATTGGTCCAAACTGGGCTGGTTAGAGGCTCCCTCCACCATGAATTGGTCCAAACTGGGGTTTTTAGAGGCTCCCTCCACCATGAATTGGTCCAAACTTGGCTGTTTAGAGGCTCCCTCCACCATTAATTGGTCCAAACTGGGCTGGTTAGAGGCTCCCTCCACCATGAATTGGTCCAAACTGGGTTTTTTAGAGGCTCCCTCCACCATGAATTTGCCCAAACTGGGCTGTTTAGAGGCTCCCTCCACCATGAATTGGTCCAAACTGGGTTTTTTAGAGGCTCCCTCCACCATGAATTTGCCCAAACTGGGCTGTTTAGAGGCTCCCTCCACCATGAATTGGTCCAAACTGGGTTTTTTAGAGGCTCCCTCCACCATGAATTGGTCCAAACTGGGCTGGTTAGAGGCTCCCTCCACCATGAATTGGTCCAAACTGGGGTGGTTAGAGGCTCCCTCCACCATTAATTGGTCCAAACTGGGCTGGTTAGAGGCTCCCTCCACCATTAATTGGTCCAAACTGGGCTGGTTAGAGGCTCCCTCCACCATTAATTGGTCCAAACTGGGCTGGTTAGAGGCTCCCTCCACCATGAATTTGCCCAAACTGGGCTGTTTAGAGGCTCCCTCCACCATGAATTTGCCCAAACTGGGCTGGTTAGAGGCTCCCTCCACCATGAATTGGTCCAAACTGGGGTTTTTAGAGGCTCCCTCCACCATGAATTGGTCCAAACTTGGCTGTTTAGAGGCTCCCTCCACCATTAATTGGTCCAAACTGGGCTGGTTAGAGGCTCCCTCCACCATGAATTGGTCCAAACTGGGTTTTTTAGAGGCTCCCTCCACCATGAATTTGCCCAAACTGGGCTGTTTAGAGGCTCCCTCCACCATGAATTGGTCCAAACTGGGGTGGTTAGAGGCTCCCTCCACCATTAATTGGTCCAAACTGGGCTGGTTAGAGGCTCCCTCCACCATTAATTGGTCCAAACTGGGCTGGTTAGAGGCTCCCTCCACCATGAATTTGCCCAAACTGGGCTGGTTAGAGGCTCCCTCCACCATGAATTGGTCCAAACTGGGTTTTTTAGAGGCTCCCTCCACCATGAATTTGCCCAAACTGGGCTGGTTAGAGGCTCCCTCCACCATGAATTGGTCCAAACTGGGGTTTTTAGAGGCTCCCTCCACCATGAATTTGCCCAAACTCTGCTGGTTAGAGGCTCAATCCACCCTGATTTTCAAAACAAATGTTGGTGCCAACCTCAACTTACTACAAGGGCCAAATTCACTGCTGGTGACAAGCTCTCCTCACTGCAAGTGCCAAATACACATGTTTCAAGGTGTTTTCCTACTGTCAGAGAGGTGGTATTGAGTGTGTAAAGTGTGTAGTTGTTAGGCTGTGATGTTGGGGTAATAGAGGGTCTTTGGTGTGTTAGATGCCCCCAGACATGCTTCCCCTGCTGTCCCAGTGTCATTCCAGAGGTGTTGGCATCATTTCCTGGGGTGTCATAGTGGACTTGGTGACCCTCCAGACACGGATTTGGGTTTCCCCCTTAACGAGTATCTGTTCCCCATAGACTATAATGGGGTTCGAAACCCGTTCGAACACACGAACATTGAGCGGCTGTTCGAATCGAATTTCGAACCTCGAACATTTTAGTGTTCGCTCATCTCTACTATCTAACTCTGCTGCTCCAACAATGTGTTTTGTTATGTATGATATTTTCGCCACCTAGTGGTAAATTGTTGTACTACACTGGATTATCTATATCTGCTGTTGATATATAATACTTCAAACCTTTAGATCAGGGGTCTTCCAACCACGGCCCGCGGGCCACATACAGCCCTCCGAGAACATTTATCTGGCCCGCCGCACGTGGCCCTCGCCGCCGCCGGGATCGTTCACTAACAGGGAATATGATTCCCTGTTAGTGAGCGGACCGCTGCTTTCAGTTCTATGTGCAAATGCACATAGAACTGAAAGCTGTCAGTGTAGGCCGACGCAGGCGCGATTACGTCATCGCTCCTGCAGTCTGAAGGAGGAGAACGTGCGGCAGTTGCTCTTTATGGGTAAAGCTATATGAAGTGTTTGTTGTACTGAGGAGTATATAATGCAGTGAAGGAGGTACTGAGAAGTATATAATACAGTGAGGGGGTACTGAGGAGTATATAATACAGTGAGGGGGTACTGAGGAATATATAATACAGTGAGGAGGTACTGAGGAGTATATAATACAGTGAGGAGGTACTGAGGAGTATATAATGCAGTGAGGGGGTACTGAGGAGTATATAATACAGTGAGGGGGTACTGAGGAGTATATAATGCAGTGAAGGGGGTACTGAGGAGTATATAATGAAGTGAAGGGGGTACTGAGGAGTATATAATGCAGTGAAAGGGGTACTGAAGAGTATATAATGCAGTGAAGGGGGTACTGAGGAGTATATAATACAGTGAGGGGGTACTGAGGAGTATATAACACAGTGAGGGGGTACTGAGGAGTATATAATACAGTGAGGAGGTACTGAGGAGTATATAATACAGTGAGGGGGTACTGAGGAGTATATAATGAAGTGAAGGGGGTACTGAGGAGTATATAATGAAGTGAAGGGGGTACTGAGGAGTATATAATGCAGTGAAAGGGGTACTGAGGAGTATATAATGCAGTGAAGGGGGTACTGAGGAGTATATAATACAGTGAGGGGGTACTGAGGAGTATATAATACAGTGAGGGGGTACTGAGGAGTATATAACACAGTGAGGGGGTACTGAGGAGTATATAATACAGTGAAGGGGTACTGAGGAGTATATAATATAAAATGCAGTGAAGGGGGTACTGAGGAATATATAATAAAGTAGGTAGTACTGAGGAGCATATAATACAGTGGGCTGGGGGGGCGTACTGAGGAGCGTATAATACAGTGTGTGTGGGGAGGTACTGAGGAGTATATAATACAGTAGGGTGGGGGGACATACTGAGGAGCATATAATACAGTGGGGTGGGGGGCGTACTGAGGAACGTATAATACAGTGGCGGGTGTATTGAGGAGCATATAATACAGTGGGGACGTACTGAGGAGCGTATAATTCAGTGGTGGGTGTACTGAGGAGCATATAATACTGTGGGGGGGAGTGCTTCTGTGGAGCATATAATCTTACCTTTTTTTCAAACTATATTTTTCGGCCCTCCAGTGGTTTAAGGGACAGTGAACCGGCCCCCTGTTCGAAAAGTTTGAGGACCCCTGCTTTAGATAATTCACAAGTATCCTTACTCTCGGTTTGTCGGCATAGAACCCAGCCCCTTTTGTATTGCTGTCTTGTCAGTTTTTAATGATGTTGAATAAAAATTGATTTTATTATTTTTCATACATTACTTTGAGTATTGTGTTATTCTCCGCTGCTTCCACAGCCTCCATTTTGGCAGAATCAACCAGGTACGTGGAGGGGACGGAATGGGGAAGACCCGAACTCACTGATCAGCCCCCGTCCTGTTTGACCGCCGGCATCTCAGGGGTTAACACCCGCAATCGGACCTGGTTCCAACCGCGGGTGATACCGGCAGTGTATAATACAGCGTATGTTACGGCTGACACCCGCAGAGCATGGTGCGCACACAGTTTCTGTGTGCGCACCATGCAGCCGCGGTTTGCGGGAAATACTTCCTGGCAGCACCGTACTATTATGGCGGATGTCGGGAACGGGTTAATCTCGTCTGTATATTGCAGAAAACCCTGTTTCCAAAAATGCAGCATATTAATTTTACCTGTGTGAATAGAATTATAGTCAGGAAGGCAAAAAATATAGCTGAATTTTTTTCAGCTGTTTATTTTTTACAATGTTCTGTAGCCTTAGCCTCAGAATATTTTTTATTGCCTACCGTTCATTCCTATGAGAGTTTCTGGCTAAGACCCCATGATGCAGAAACGCAGCTTTTTCAGTTGCAGATTTAGTTGTAGTTTTTTGAGCCAAAGCCAAGAATGTCTACAGAAGGAATGGAAAATATATAGGAAGTTCTTATACTTCTACCTTCTGTTCAATCTACTCCTAGTGTTGGCTCAAAAAAAACAAAAATGCTAAAATTTTGCAACTAAAAAAAGCTGCATTTCCACAACATGGGGCCAAAACCTTGGGCTGGGGACCAAAAGCCCTGCTGGAAAAATCGCGGTGTTTCACAGTACAGGCAAAGTAGATATGATTCTAGCGAATCCCATGCCCATTTTACGGTAAAAACCAAAGTGCCGACACACTGCGATTTCCAAAACCGGCACGGTTTTGGAAACTGCAGCATGTCAATTATATCTATAGACACACCAGCGGTTACTTCATAGATATAATTGTAACAGAAAGTCCGCGGAGGAAAACTTTGCAAACTTTCTGTTTAAAGTGCAATGGGAAGAACAGCAATGCATTGCTGGCGCGGTTTTTACTGCAGCACTTTATTGCTGTGGGTCCTAACATGGGGCCTTAGCCTCAAGCTTGGTTCACATCTGTGCATGGGTTTCTATTTGGGAGGTCTGCTTGGGGGAAAAAAAATAAGCAGTTACAATAGGAAACCTGCGGACCCCATAGACTATAATGGGGTCCATGTGGTTTCTGCCCCCCAAAAAACGAAGAATGCGGAAAGAAAAGCGCTGCTTGCAGTGCTTTTCTCTATATTTTTCATGCGGAGAGGGTAACTGATGTGAACCGAGCCTTGGTCAGAATCCGCCTAATGATAGGGTGTGAGTTTTTATTTTTTTCTTCTACCTCAAAAAAAAAAAAGCAGCTTGAGGGGAAAAAAACTGCCACTGGGATTGAAATAAATGGGAGGGAGAGTTTGGCATCTTTTCAGGAAGATTTGGAGGCCTCAAAATCCACCTGCATAAAATCTTTGTAAACACAGGCATGGAAATATATGCTATGTATGCTTTATATATGCTGCGCTGCTATAAATGGAGTGACGATTGGCTGTAGTTTATATCCCCCTGCTTCTCTGATCATAACCCGGAAATAATGTAATGATAGTATGGTAATAAAAGGAAACTTAAAAATCTTGTCTATACATTCATCCACTATATAAATGTACACCATAAAAATTCATACAATGCCCTTATAGATGATAGAATCCACTATATACATACAAGGCTGGGTCCATTCCATAAAAGTAGCTAGAACTTGTTTAGACATCAGAAAGTAAAGAGCAATTTTAGGCAGACATCTTGCCCCGGATTCCTCTTTATTTTCTGCTCACGGTGGTGAATACAGAGCATCAGCAGGCCCTTGTGGCTTTCCTCCTCTGATAGGCCCAAATAAATGGGTATAATCAGAGAAGAGTCTCAAGCCTTGGCCTCCGAATAAGCTGCAGAATCTGCAGCAAGACCTTTTTTTTACCGTGTCCTGCACTAATTGTTTCCAATGGGAGCCAGAATGAGGGAAGAATCTGCCGCTGATTTGGGAGCGAAATCCGTTGCAAAATTAATACCAGATTCCACCGTGTGAACAGAGGCTGAATCTGTTAACAGTGCAATGAACACTTTTATCTCTATTAATGGAAGTGCTCAATGCAGAGTCTAAGGGGGTCCCCACAGATACATATACAAATATATACACAGACATGGTACAATAAATATATAGAGGGACATAACTAGAAAAGACTCAGCCCCATAGAATGCTTTTGACTTGGGACTTGGCATAGCGCCTCCTTTTCTGGTCACCACACTGTATAACGCCCATTTAAACAAACTATAATGTCCCAGAGTTGCCCTGGAGAGGATTTAGGAGAATACAAGACAGTGCAGTAACATTTAGTGACTTACAGGTGACGTCTCTGACTAATCGTTCACATTACCCTTCTCTTTCTTCTGGACCGCCGTGACCGCTTCTTCCAGTCTCTCTAAAGTTTGCAGCACACACATTTTAGGCTCCTCGCTTTTCCAGCCACTTGACCCACATTGCCCTCACCTGCACACCCATCCTAATGCTACCCCCAATTATAAAATATATAATATAACCCTTCATAATGAATAAACCCCCCAAGTCAATCTTTAAATTAATAACTTCCCGGTGTACCCCTTGTTAATAGTGCCCCTTATTAATAATGCCCCAGGTGTTTCCTAATTAAAAGGTAAACAAAAAGTAAAACAAAAATTGTGGGGTTCCAATACCCGAGACCCCCACTGATCAGCTGCTTGAATGAACTGCGGTACCTGAGTAAGTGCCGTGACCGCTTCTCTGTTTACATAGTATAATTCATCTCATAGCGGCCATATAATGTAACTAGAGCCTCGTCCTATACACATCCACGTGACAAGGCTTTAATGACATCACACGATCACTATAAACAGACAGGTGTGATATAAACAGGCGCCATAGCCCCTTCATACAGCTGGCCAGTGGGGAGTCACTGATCTCTTATTGATGATTAATTCTGAGGATAGATTACCAATAAAGTCTGAGGCCTCATGTGGTGTCCTGCAGCAAAAAAGCGGTGACGCATTGCTTTTCTTCCTGCAATCCTTTACGCAGAAAGTTTGCACAGGTTCCCTCTGTGTACTTTCTGCTTCAATTATATCTAAACCACTGGCGTTTCCGTAGGTATGCTGCGATTTCCAAAATCGAAGCTGTTTTGGAAATCACAGCATGTTAATTATACCTATGAAAACACCGGCGGTTTTCCTATAGGTATAATGGAAGCAGAGAGTCTGCATATGAAACCTCTGCGAACCTTCCGTGAAAAGCACTGCAGGAAAAAGCCATAATGCGTTATTGCTGCGGTTTTCCTGCAACGCTATTATGTTGCAACCCGCCACGCGGGGCCTTAGTCTTAATAAAGCCCAAGTGTTACTTAATTAAATTGCCCCCTCATATTATACCCCTGATTCCCCCTGACATAAATACTGCGCCTCTAATGACCTCTTATATAAATGACCACCCCCTTATGTTCATAATGCCTCCTAATTAGGGTTGAGCGATCGGGATCGGAAAAGATCGGATTTCGATCGGCGATCGAGTAAATTTCACGATCACGATCGGAATTCCGACCCGATCTTTTCCAGCGGGATCGAGATCGGAGGTTATCTCAAGATCGGCTCAACCCTAACAGTGACTTTTCCCATAGAGAAGCATTGACTAGGGTTGAAGATCGGGTTCGGAAAGGATCTGATTCCGATCGGCGATCGAGCAAATTTCACGATTGCGATCAGGATCGAGATCAGCTGGAAAATGATCGGAAATCGGATTTTAAAATCGATCTTGAAATCTCAAGATCGGCTCAACCCTACTCCTAATAGAAATGATGCCCCCTAATATAAATTCCCCCTTGTATATATAATACCCCTAATAACACTTATATAAATGACCCCCCCCCCCTTTATATTCATAATCTCCCCTCCTAAGAACCCCTTATACTATTAAAATACCTATAAGGGCTCGTTCACATCTGCGCCCAGCACTCCATTATGCAGGTTTCCTGCATAAAACAGAGCAGGAGACGGAAACCTGCAGGAGTCTTTCTCACCCATTCATTGGAATGGTTGAGAAAGCTGTCCGGCCGTGAGTGGCGGTGAGCATTTTATGTCTGCATTAAAAAAAACGGTTTCGCGGCGGAGAGCATAAAACGCTCACCACCACTCACGGCCGGACCCGGTGGAGACCACAGAACGGAGACCAGAAAACAGGTGTGAACCTAGCGTTACTAAGCTAAAAACAACCCCAAAAATAAGTTATACTCACCTACCTGCGAACCTGATGAACAGAGCTGCTGCATTGTCCGTGTCCACATGCAGGACGGCTGTGTCGCGTTGGTTTGGCGTCATTGCGACGGCCATGCTGAGAAGCAGATGTCTCTCTGCTTTCTCCCTGTCTTGTAAACTGCAGGGCGCAGGCCTCATGTGCCTTTCGGTTACAAGTTGCTGTAGGAGATATAATCGACTATATACATGTACACCGTATAAAACGGTTATACAATATCCATATAGGTGATAGAATCCCCTATATACATGTATGCCATATAAAACTCATACAATATCCATATAGGTGATAGAATCCCCTATATACATGTATGCCATATAAAACTCAAACAATATCCATATAGGTGATAGAATCCCCTATATACATGTATGCCATATAAAACTCATACAATATCCATATAGGTGATAGAATCCCCTATATACATGTATGCCATATAAAACTCATACAATATCCATATAGGTGATAGAATCCACTATATACATGTATGCCATATAAAACTCATACAATATCCATATAGGTGATAGAATCCCCTATATACATGTATGCCATATAAAACTCAAACAATATCCATATAGGTGATAGAATCCACTATATATATGTACATCATATAAAGTCACGCCATGTCCATATAAATAACTTCATATAGTTCGGATCATGTGTCCTACAGCACAGCACCAGAAATAATGTCATACAGCAGCCAAATAATTAATATACAGCACCATGTGAATAGTGTCATATACTAGTGATATATAAATTGGCCCATATAACGTCTTATGAGTCGGACCATACAATGCCTATATAAATACTACTTGTACTTATGGTGTCAGACAGAGTCCAGATGCTGCCACATCTCACACTGCCCATATACACAGTGTTAGACAGAAGCCATGTGAATGAATGCTGCCATACAGTGCCATACAGTAACCATCACTGACTGATGAGCATACAGCACATAACACATGACAGGATCAGCACAGTATATACGACCAGTGCTGTAGGCTCCGCCCCTTTTTAGTCAGTCACAAGGAGAATGTGATGTCACAGCTCGAGCTGCTTACCAACGGAAAGTGCAGCTGGTGACATTCTAGACCCTGAAGAAGTGGCAACTGCCAAAAGGAGAGAGAGCGCCCAACAGAAGGAGGAGCCACATATTGGATGAGATCACCCACAGGAGAAGAACCCCTGAGGCGAGCGCCCGGCCGCTGATAGGAGAATCCAGCCAGGAGGATGCGGAGCTGCTATTCCAGGTATGGAGAGAGTAAAGTTAGGCAGCGGCTCCATCTAGTGGCCGCTGTGTAGTATGACAGCTTTGTGAGCCAGTTACCAAATAAATGTTCAGGTTTTGTAATGGAGTGTTATAAACTGTCAGCACAGATGTCCTATAGGGGGCGATGTAACCATGTCATTGCCAACATTTTTGTTACAATATGACAGTATCCCCTCCCCCACGAATGACAGACAGTCCTGGGAAAACTATTCCAAAACTATAATTTGCAGTTTGTTCATAAATTTCTTTCTCATTTCCTGATATATTTTGTAAATCCTGCATGCTGACTGTCTTCTTTTAGTACAGATAGATCCACAGTAACCAGGAAACCAATAACACACATCAGATAAATGGTTATGTCATTTATCATTTAGGCTGCATTCACACTTATGTTCTAGGAACAGAAAAATGGAAAGTAAGCGGGAGATGGATCTATTATTTGGTGAATCCCTATAGACCAGGGGTGCCTAATACGTCGATCGCGATCTACCAGTTGATCGCAATGGACGTATGGGTCGATCGCGGGATGCAGCCAGGCATCCCCGCTGTCTGCTTCTTCACAGCGCAGGCTGAGAGTTATCTCTGGACACTGGCAGACTGGGGCTGCGGCAGCCCCGCCTGCCAGTTTCTGTAGATAACTTTCAGCCTGCGCTGTGAACAAACACTTGCAGGCTGCTCTTAGGGATGGAGGGGGCCGGGGTACTGCTGCTTCTTCACAGCGCAGGCTGAGAGTCATCTATAGACACAGGCAGGTGGAGCTGCCGCAGCCCCAGCCTGCCAGTGTCCAGAGATAACTCTCAGCCTGCGATGTGAAGAAGCAGACAGCGGGGATGCCTGGACAGCCACCTCTCACGAACCGCCAGGCCACGCCCACATACACAGCCCCGCCCACTCCACATACAGGCCCGGCCCCGCCCACAAGAAGTGGGTAGTCGATCTTAGGGCTTGGCCATTTAAAGAAGTAGCTCACATGCTGAGAAAGTGTGAGCACCCCTGCTATAGACCCATTATACATAAATAGAATATTATATATTTAATATGTTAAATACCAGAACATATTATATTAGACATTTTAGATATAGTCTCTATTTATCTATGGAGACCATTTCCCGTCAGATATAAGAGGGTGTGTAATATTAGATGTGACCATATTGTACGTTTTTCTTTGCACATTATAACTTCTGTTGAACATTACTTTCTGTATTATTCCTGTCCTGGACATCAGGCCTGCTTTATACCTGCAGATCACATCATGATCAAGAATTTTTCTTTTCTGCTGTGGATGCAGGTGATTCCTGAGTGTTGGGCGCTGTTCACACTCATATACCACAGGCAGGGTCGGACTGGGGTGCCTAGGGCCCACCAGTGGGATTATTTCCAGGGGCCCACCCTACTGCCATATGTAATATCGCCCGTCCAGTTTTTGCCATTATACACGTTTAAAGTGCATTTTCACGCACAATACAGTGTGCAAAACAGCTATGGCTACACTACTACTTCTGTCATGCAACCAAAGATCGCAGTGTCCCTTTGGGACTCTTTCACATTAGTGAATGGAGTCGCATTGGGTCCCTCAGGTTGCAATGTGACTCCATTCACTAACATGAGTGAAAGAATCACAGGGCAACACATCTTTGGTTGTATGACAGAAGTTATAGTGTAGCCATAGCCTAATGCTAGCTTCACAACAGCGGCAAGCTCTCCGTCATACAGGTCCACCATGGGACCAGAATGACGGAGAGGTGGACTATCAAAATGGCGGTTACACACAGACAGTGGAAGACCTCATTAACATAATGAAGTCCGCCAGGTGTCAGCCATTTTCAGGCATTGTCAGGCAGATAAGGGTATGTTCACACATCAGTATGCCATCCGTCCGTTTGAATTCAGTTTGACACTTCAAAACGGACTGAGGCACATACTGATTGTATACTGACACCTTTTTATGCTGATAGCAAACGCTCTCCGTCCCCTAGAGGACAGATAAGGGGATTAAAAGTAGCAATTGTAAACAGAGTAGAGATCAGTATGTGCATCAGTCCGTTTTGAAGTGTCAAACTGAATTCAAACGGACGGATGGCATACTGATGTGTGAACATATCCTAAGTCCTCAGCGTTTCTGAAACTTGGATATTGTTATGCTGGAGCTCTAGAAAAGGGCACCAGCATAACAATAGAGTGGGACATTATCTATGGGGTGGGTGGACTACAACTCTCAACAGTTCCAGGGCATCTGGAGCTGCTGGGAGTTGTAGTAATTGAAAGATTTGGGGGCATCTTTCGATTGTCCACCTCAGACAGCGGGGGGATTGGGGGTGCTAGCAGTACCATTACAATAAATCACAACATTACAATAAATACAATGCAATGTGATATTTTGTGCAGTAATACTCACAGGAGACGTCTTCCCACATTTCCCGTCATTTCCCTTTGGACCGCCATGACCACTTCTTCCAGCTGTGACTTGACTCTGTAAGGTTTGAAACACAGACATCTTTGACTCCTCACTTCTCCACACATCCAACCCCAATATATATATATATATATATATATATATATATATATATATATATATATATATATATATATATATATCTCACAGCAGCCCCTGCAGCCTATATTATGCCCCACAGTGGCACAATAGACTGTGGGGTATAATAGAGGTTGCAGGGGGGCCACTGTAGGGCATAATAGAGGTTACAGGGGCCACAGTGGACCCTTCAAGCTCTATTATGCCCCACAGTTGCACACCCATGAACTATTATTATACTCGGGGGTCTTTTCAGGTCCTGAGTATAATAATCGGAGCCCCAGGGGAGGTGAGAGAACATAATAAATACTGTTACTCACCTCGCCGGGATCCGATTCTACTCCTAGCAGGCTTTGGGCCTATATGGTAATGTGTCAGACGTCACGTGGTCTGGGATATTACCATATAGGCCCAAAGCCTGTGCTAACAGTAACATATAGGCCCAAAGCCTGTGGTAGCAGTAACAGCCTGTTACTATATAGGCCTAAAGCCTGTGCTAGCAGTAACAGGCTATTACTACTAGCACAGGCTTCGGGCCTATATAGTACTGCTAGCACAGGCTTCGGGCCTATATGGTAATATTCCAGACCACGTGACGTCTGGGCATTACCATATAGCCCCAAAGCCAGCTAGGAGTAACACCGGATCCCGGAGAGGTGAGTAACACTGTTTATTATGTTCTCTCACCTCCCCTGGGGCCCCGATTATTATACTCGGGGGTCTGAAAAGACCCCTGAGTATAATATTAGCGGCAGTGGGATCGCGGCCTGGCCCTATTCACTACCTCCTGCCGCGGCCTAAAGTACAAGGGGAAGCGGGGGCGGCAGTGAGCAGGTCCGGGTTGGTAAATAGGCCGCTGCCTGCTGGTAGATACTCCAGCAGGCAGCGGCCTATTATAAAACAAAAAAAAGTTATTATACTTACCGTCCGACCGCGCGCTGCTGCTCCCGCTGCTGCCGCATCCTCTTCTCTCAGGCGTCTGTGTATCAGCGTAGGCGGCGTGATGACGCCGCCTACGCTGATACGTAGATGGCTGAACAAGCGCAAGGACATCGGTAGCTCTCCTTGCGTTGGTTCTTAGGATTAGGGGAGGCGCCCTAAGCGCCTCCCCTAATCCTCCTCTGACATGGGCAGGGGCCCGATTGAAATGTCAGGGACCCGATCAGGCCCCTAACCACCCGATCCACCCCATTGATGATCGGACCCCTGCCTATGCTAAAATGATTAGCTGTATAGTCAGGGCCCGGGGGCCCACCGGGGGATCCCCCGGTGCTCCGGCGGGCCAGTCCGACCCTGACCACAGGCTACTTCATAAAAATGATATATCTATGCCTTATGGTTCCGAATATTGACTAATTAGTTGTGTGTCAAAGCGGTGAAATTCTTTATTGTGATTGTCCACAGCGTTGGATTCCAGTTTCTTGCCCTCACTTGGGGCAAGGAATGGACTTTTTTTTATAAATGGGAGAAAAGAAATGGTGTAGCAATATGCTAAAAGAAGAATGGAGTGTAGCTATACGCTACTGAAGAATAAACCTCCTAGGAATGGAGTGTAGCTATACGCTACAGAAGAAAAACCTCCTAGGAATGGAGTGTAGCTATACGCTACTGAAGAATAAACCTCCTAGGAATGGAGTGTAGCCATACGCTACAGAAGAAAAACCTCCTAGGAATGGAGTGTAGCTATACGCTACTGAAGAATAAACCTCCTAGGAATGGAGTGTAGCTATACGCTACAGAAGAAAAACCTCCTAGGAATGGAGTGTAGCTATACGCTACTGAAGAATAAACCTCCTAGGAATGGAGTGTAGCTATACGCTACAGAAGAAAAACCTCCTAGGAATGGAGTGTAGCTATACGCTACAGAAAAAAACCCCTAGGAATGGAGTGTAGCTATACGCTACAGAAGAACAAACCTCAGAGGAATGGAGTGTAGCTATACGCTACAGAAGAACCATCCTCCTAGCAATGGAGTGTAGCTATACGCTACAGGAGAAATATAACTCCAAGGAATCGAATGTAGCTATACGCTACTGAAGAACAAGTCTCCTAGGAATGGAGTGTAGCTATACGCTACAGAAGAACAAACTTCCTAGGAATGGAGTGTAGCTATACGCTACAGAAGAACAAACCTCCTAGGAGTAGAGTGTAGCTATACGCTACAGAAGAATATAACTCAAAGGAATTGAGTGTAGCTATACGCTACAGAAGAACAAACGTCCTAGGAATGGAGTGTAGCTATACGCTACAGAAGAACAAACTTCCTAGGAATGGAGTGTAGCTATACGCTACAGAAGAACAAACCTCCTAGGAGTAGAGTGTAGCTATACGCTACAGAAGAATATAACTCAAAGGAATTGAGTGTAGCTATACGCTACAGAAGAACAAACGTCCTAGAAATGGAGTGTAGCTATACGCTACAGAAGAACAAACGTCCTAGGAATGGAGTGTAGCTATACGCTACGAGAAGAATATAACTCCAAGGAATGGAGTGTAGCTATACGCTACTGAAGAACAAACCTCCAAGAAATGGAGTGTAGCTATACGCTACAGAAGAATATAACTCCAAGGAATTGAGTGTAGCTATACGCTACAGAAGAACAAACCTCCTAGGAATGGAGTGTAGCTATACGCTAAAGGAGAAATATAACTCCAAGGAATCGAATGTAGCTATACGCTACAGAAGAACAAACCTCCTAGGAATGGAGTGTAGCTATACGCTACAGAAGAACAAACCTCCTAGGAATGGAGTGTAGCTATACGCTACAGAAGAACAAACCTCCTAGGAGTAGAGTGTAGCTATACGCTACAGAAGAATAAACCTCCTAGGAGTAGAGTGTATCTATACGCTACAGAAGAATATAACTCCAAGGAATGGAGTGTAGCTATACGCTACTGAAGAACAAACCTCCTAGGAATGGAGTGTAGCTATACGCTACAGAAGAACAAACCTCAGAGGAATGGAGTGTAGCTATACCCTACAGAAGAACAAACCTCCTAGGAATGGAGTGTAGCTATATGCTACAGAAGAACAAATCTCCTAGGAATGGAGTGTAGCTATACGCTACAGAAGAACAAACCTCCTAGGAGTAAAGTGTAGCTATACGCTACAGAAGAATATAACTCCAAGGAATTGAGTGTAGCTATACGCTACAGAAGAACAAACCTCCTAGGAGTAGAGTGTAGCTATACGCTACAGAAGAATATAACTCAAAGGAATTGAGTGTAGCTATACGCTACAGAAGAACAAACGTCCTAGAAATGGAGTGTAGCTATACGCTACAGAAGAACAAACGTCCTAGGAATGGAGTGTAGCTATACGCTACGAGAAGAATATAACTCCAAGGAATGGAGTGTAGCTATACGCTACTGAAGAACAAACCTCCAAGAAATGGAGTGTAGCTATACGCTACAGAAGAATATAACTCCAAGGAATTGAGTGTAGCTATACGCTACAGAAGAACAAACCTCCTAGGAATGGAGTGTAGCTATACGCTAAAGGAGAAATATAACTCCAAGGAATCGAATGTAGCTATACGCTACAGAAGAACAAACCTCCTAGGAATGGAGTGTAGCTATACGCTACAGAAGAACAAACCTCCTAGGAATGGAGTGTAGCTATACGCTACAGAAGAACAAACCTCCTAGGAGTAGAGTGTAGCTATACGCTACAGAAGAATAAACCTCCTAGGAGTAGAGTGTAGCTATACGCTACAGAAGAATATAACTCCAAGGAATGGAGTGTAGCTATACGCTACTGAAGAACAAACCTCCTAGGAATGGAGTGTAGCTATACGCTACAGAAGAACAAACCTCAGAGGAATGGAGTGTAGCTATACCCTACAGAAGAACAAACCTCCTAGGAATGGAGTGTAGCTATACGCTACAGAAGAACAAATCTCCTAGGAATGGAGTGTAGCTATACGCTACAGAAGAACAAACCTCCTAGGAGTAAAGTGTAGCTATACGCTACAGAAGAATATAACTCCAAGGAATTGAGTGTAGCTATACGCTACAGAAGAACAAACCTCCTAGGAATGGAGTGTAGCTATACGCTATGAGAAGTAAGAGGGGAGACATGGAGGTGCAGGCTGTGTGAGCAAGAGGGGAGAGATGGGGGGAAGGCTGTGTGAGCAAGAAGGGGGGAATGGGGGGTTCAGGCTCTGGGGGGGATGGGCACTGTGAGCATATAATACTGTGGGGGGTGTCACTGGTGAGCACATAATTCTGTTTGGGGGCCCCTGTGGTGCACAAAATAATGTTTGGGGGTCACTATGGAGTACCTAATTCTGTTTGGGGGCCTCTGTGGTGCACATAATACTGTATGGGGGTCACTATGGAGCACGTAATACTGTTTGGGGGCCTCTGTGGTGCACATAATACTGTATGGGGGTCACTATGGAGCACGTAATACTGTTTGGGGGCCTCTGTGGTGCACATAATACTGTATGGGGGTCACTATGGAGCACGTAATACTGTTTGGGGGCCTCTGTGGTGCACATAATACTGTATGGGGGTCACTATGGAGCACATAATACTGTTTGGGGGTCACTATGGAGCACATAATACTGTTTGGGGGTCACTATGGAGCACATAATACTGTTTGGGGGTCACTATGGAGCACGTAATACTGTTTGGGGGTCACTATGGAGCACATAATACTGTTTTGGGGGCCTCTGTGGAGCACGTTATGCTGTCCCAGTATTGCTTACATGTGGGGCGCTGCGCTGCTTGCTCACCGTATTCTTGATAGCTGCAGTTGTGGGTACTAAAGCTGTATCCCTTTCTGGTATCTGAGATATTGCTTTAGTGCCCATAACCGCCACTATCAAGAATTCGCTCTGGTAAGGGGATAGGGGGCCCTGGACAAAAGTTTGTACCCAGGCCCACAAAACATTAGTTACACCAATGGTGGCTGCTCTGGGTCCAGGCACCGCCATTAATATACCTTATTTTTAACTAGATGGACTGTGCTGATACACAGACGTCCTGCACTTGGATGTAAAGTGGGCACCTCCGTTCATCAGGATCCCAGGTAGGTGAGAATAACACTTTTTTTTAGCTTAGTTGTGGGTATTTTAATAGTACAAGGGGTTGTTTGGAGGGGGAAATTATAATTATAAGGGAGGGGACATTATGGACATAAGGGGGGGTCACTTATATAAGGGTTATTAGGGGACATTAGGAATACAAGGGGAGGTTATATTAGGAGGCATTATGAACATAAGGGGGTGGTCATTGATATTAGGGGTCATTAGGGGTGCAGTATTTGTCAGGGGGAATCAGGGGCATACTATGAGGGGGCAATTAATTTAATGAAAGTGGCACTGACGCTGCAAACTGCAACAAAATAGCGCTGCAGGAAAAACCGCAGCAGCAACGCATTCTGTTTTCTTCCCGCAGCGCTTTTCACTTTCTGCTTCCATTACACCTATAGGGAAACCAACAGTGTTTTTGTAGGTATAAGTGATATTCCCCAACGGTTTTGGAAATCGCAGCATGTTCACTACACATAATTTTCCACAATATGTGGATGGGATTTGCTAGAATCCCATTCACATTGCAGGAACTGTTGGCTTTTCCCGTGGTGTTTTCGCCATATGAAGCCCCATCCACACTTTGCGGTAAAATAAGATACATGCTGTAATTTACAAAGCAGTCTTGGTTTTAGAGTTAGACATTGCAGCATGCCTACGGAAATTCTGGCGGTTTCAATATAATTGAAGCAGAAAATAGAGAGGAAAGCTCTGCAAACTTTCTGTGCAAAGGGCTGCAGGAAGAAACGTGATGTGTCACGGACGCGGTTTTTCCCGCAGCGCTTTTTTGCTGCAGGACACCACGTGGGGCCTTAGGCTTAAGGAGTTTTCCAGTTCATTTATATTGATGATCTATCCTCAGAATAAATAATCAATAAGAGATAAGTGACCCCCTGATCAGTTGTATGAAGGGGCCATGGTGCCTGTGTATATCACACGCTGTCTGTTTATAGTGACCGTGTGGTGTAATTACAGCCTTGTCACATAGACGCTTATAGGACTAGGCTGTAGTTACATGACATGGCCACTATGAGATGTACGATACTGTGTAAACAGAGAAGGGGTCAAAGCGCTTGCACAGATGCCACGATTCACTCAAACAGCTGATTCATCCCTCATTATTACACCTCAGCCACGGAGGTGTAAAAAAAAAAAAAAAAACACACTCGACTGTCCCCAGCACCCTGTTGTCCTCCGCCTCTGTCTGTTCGGTCTCATGGCAACACCTCATTTCTGGAAATTCTGTACCCAATTCCTCTTAGCGGTCACATGAGGTGCAGGACTCCCAGCAAGAAGGTGCCGGCACGAGACTGAATGGACACTGGCGGAGGACAACAGGTTGCTGAGGACAGGTGAGTATGCTTTTTTATTTTAAACCTCCAGCCCGGCACATGAGTTGCTCCATTTCCTGGACAATATCTTTAAAGGATTTATCCATGTTTCTAATATTTATGGCCTGTACTTAGGATAAGCCATCAATATTACATCTGTGGGAATCTGACAGCCCAAGACCTCTGCAGATGAGCTTTTTCATTACAGTGCGGCTACAGGTAATGGTGACAATTCTAGGAGCCACGCTGCTCTCTTGCCATACAGGATGTAGCAGTGGGTTTAGGTAGTACAGTGGTACACATCGTATGGCAGGCGAGCAGCCGGCTCCTGATATTACCTTTAGCCATCCTGTCTCTGTACAACTCATCTACAGGGGTCCTGGCGGTGGGCCTCTAAAAACAATTCCACTGGTGGGCCCTAGACACCCCAGTCCGACCCTGCGTGAATGACATTTGTACTGATGGTATATAGCTTCCGAACAGCATAGATGTGTTCTATTTAGTGATTGGATACATTTTAAACTTCAGATATAATCGAATTTCCTATTGGTCAGAAATCTGCACGTGTTCTCAGTTACCAATTAGCTCCTTCCTTTAAATTGAGGCATATTCCCTATAACCTTTACCACCCCCTGACGAAGACCTAGCGGTCGAAATGCGCGTCGGGTGTCCGACCTGTGGATAGTGGATACTTGGTCACTGATTTCATCATGGGTGAGCAGTCAGTACTTATTGTTACAACCTACATTCTCTCATTGCTGTGACATGAGTTGTGTTTAGTCTTAGGGCTTAAATGTTATGTACCTTGCTTGCTCTTTTATACATACATGTATATTCATGGTCATTTGGGCACATGCCGTTATGTTTTGACTTTAGTTATATGTATGATAATGAGTGATATTACAATTAGTCATTGGTATGACATATACTTTGCAAGATAGATACATAGATATCCCTAAGCATCAATATTTCATCTATGGGCAATAATACATATTGTATTGATATTTTATATCTATCTAACTCTGCTGCTCCAACAATGTCTTTTGTTATGTATGATATTTTCGCCACCTAGTGGTAAATTGTTGTACTACACTGGATTATCTATATCTACTGTTGATATATAATACTTCAAACCTTTAGATCAGGGGTCTTCCAACCACGGCCCGCGGGCCACATACGGCCCTCCGAGAACATTTATCTGGCCCGCCGCATGTGGCCCTCGCCGCCGCCGGGATCGTTCACTAACAGGGAATATGATTCCCTGTTAGTGAGCGGACCGCTGCTTTCAGTTCTATGTGCAAATGCACATAGAACTGAAAGCTGTCAGTGTAGGCCGACGCAGGCGCGATTACGTCATCGCTCCTGCAGTCTGAAGGAGGAGAACGTGCGGCAGTTGCTCTTTATGGGTAAAGCTATATGAAGTGTTTGTTGTACTGAGGAGTATATAATGCAGTGAAGGAGGTACTGAGAAGTATATAATACAGTGAGGGGGTACTGAGGAGTATATAATACAGTGAGGGGGTACTGAGGAATATATAATACAGTGAGGAGGTACTGAGGAGTATATAATACAGTGAGGAGGTACTGAGGAGTATATAATGCAGTGAGGGGGTACTGAGGAGTATATAATACAGTGAGGGGGTACTGAGGAGTATATAATGCAGTGAAGGGGGTACTGAGGAGTATATAATGAAGTGAAGGGGGTACTGAGGAGTATATAATACAGTGAGGGGGTACTGAGGAGTATATAATACAGTGAGGGGGTACTGAGGAGTATATAATACAGTGAGGAGGTACTGAGGAGTATATAATACAGTGAGGGGGTACTGAGGAGTATATAATACAGTGAGGGGGTACTGAGGAGTATATAATGAAGTGAAGGGGGTACTGAGGAGTATATAATGCAGTGAAAGGGGTACTGAAGAGTATATAATGCAGTGAAGGGGGTACTGAGGAGTATATAATACAGTGAGGGGGTACTGAGGAGTATATAACACAGTGAGGGGGTACTGAGGAGTATATAATACAGTGAGGGGGTACTGAGGAGTATATAATGAAGTGAAGGGGGTACTGAGGAGTATATAATGAAGTGAAGGGGGTACTGAGGAGTATATAATGCAGTGAAAGGGGTACTGAGGAGTATATAATGCAGTGAAGGGGGTACTGAGGAGTATATAATACAGTGAGGGGGTACTGAGGAGTATATAACACAGTAAGGGGGTACTGAGGAGTATATAATACAGTGAAGGGGTACTGAGGAGTATATAATATAAAATGCAGTGAAGGGGGTACTGAGGAATATATAATAAAGTAGGTAGTACTGAGGAGCATATAATACAGTGGGCTGGGGGGGCGTACTGAGGAGCGTATAATACAGTGTGTGTGGGGGGGTACTGAGGAGTATATAATACAGTAGGGTGGGGGGACATACTGAGGAGCATATAATACAGTGGGGTGGGGGGCGTACTGAGGAACGTATAATACAGTGGCGGGCGTATTGAGGAGCATATAATACAGTGGGGACATACTGAGGAGCGTATAATTCAGTGGTGGGTGTACTGAGGAGCATATAATACTGTGGGGGGGAGTGCTTCTGTGGAGCATATAATCTTACCTTTTTTTCAAACTATATTTTTCGGCCCTCCAGTGGTTTAAGGGACAGTGAACCGGCCCCCTGTTCGAAAAGTTTGAGGACCCCTGCTTTAGATAATTCACAAGTATCCTTACTCTCGGCTTGTCGGGATAGAACCCAGCCCCTTTTGTATTGCTGTCTTGTCAGTTTTTAATGATGTTGAATAAAAATTGATTTTATTATTTTTCATACATTACTTTGAGTATTGTGTTATTCTCTGCTGCTTCCACAGCCTCCATTTTGGCAGAATCAACCAGGTACGTGGAGGGGACGGAATGGGGAAGACCCGAACTCACTGATCAGCCCCCGGGCTGCCCATTAGCATCACCGGCATCCCCCGAACCACCGCAAGATGTGCTGATCAGGCACAAAACATACTGAAACCCCTGAGATGCCGGCGGTCCTGTTTGACCGCCGGCATCTCAGGGGTTAACACCCGCAATCGGACCTGGTTCCAACCGCGGGTGATACCGGCAGTGTATAATACAGCGTATGTTACGGCTGACACCCGCAGAGCATGGTGCGCACACAGTTTCTGCAGCCGCGGTTTGCGGGAAATACTTCTTGGCAGCACCGTACTATTATGGCGGATGTCGGGAACGGGTTAATCTCATCTGTATATTGCAGAAAACCCTGTTTCCAAAAATGCAGCATATTAATTTTACCTGTGTGAATAGAATTATAGTCAGGAAGGCAAAAAATATAGCTGATTTTTTTTCAGCTGTTTATTTTTTACAATGTTCTGTAGCCTTAGCCTCAGAATATTTTTTATTGCCTACCGTTCATTCCTATGAGAGTTTCTGGCTAAGACCCCATGATGCAGAAACGCAGCTTTTTCAGTTGCAGATTTAGTTGTAGTTTTTTGAGCCAAAGCCAAGAATGTCTACAGAAGGAATGGAAAATATATAGGAAGTTCTTATACTTCTACCTTCTGTTCAATCTACTCCTAGTGTTGGCTCAAAAAAAACAAAAATGCTAAAATTTTGCAACTAAAAAAAGCTGCATTTCCACAACATGGGGCCAAAACCTTGGGCTGGGGACCAAAAGCCCTGCTGGAAAAATCGCGGTGTTTCACAGTACAGGCAAAGTAGATATGATTCTAGCGAATCCCATGCCCATTAAACGGTAAAAACCAAAGTGCCGACACACCGCGATTTCCAAAACCGGCACGGTTTTGGAAACTGCAGCATGTCAATTATATCTATAGACACGCCAGCGGTTACTTCATAGATATAATTGTAACAGAAAGTCCGCGGAGGAAAACTTTGCAAACTTTCTGTTTAAAGTGCAATGGGAAGAACAGCAATGCATTGCTGGCGCGGTTTTTACTGCAGCACTTTATTGCTGTGGGTCCTAACATGGGGCCTTAGCCTCAAGCTTGGTTCACATCTGTGCATGGGTTTCTATTTGGGAGGTCTGCTTGGGGGAAAAAAAATAAGCAGTTACAATAGGAAACCTGTGGACCCCATAGACTATAATGGGGTCCATGTGGTTTCTGCCCCCCAAAAAACGAAGAATGCGGAAAGAAAAGCGCTGCTTGCAGTGCTTTTCTCTATATTTTTCATGCGGACAGGGTAACTGATGTGAACCGAGCCTTGGTCAGAATCCGCCTAATGATAGGGTGTGAGTTTTTATTTTTTTCCTCTACCTCAAAAAAAAAAAAAAGCAGCTTGAGGGGAAAAAAACTGCCACTGGGATTGAAATAAATGGGAGGGAGAGTTTGGCATCTTTTCAGGAAGATTTGGAGGCCTCAAAATCCACCTGCATAAAATCTTTGTAAACACAGGCATGGAAATATATGCTATGTATGCTTTATATATGCTGCGGTGCTATAAATGGAGTGACGATTGGCTGTAGTTTATATCCCCCTGCTTCTCTGATCATAACCCGGAAATAATGTAATGATAGTATGGTAATAAAAGGAAACTTAAAAATCTTGTCTATACATTCATCCACTATATAAATGTACACCATAAAAATTCATACAATGCCCTTATAGATGATAGAATCCACTATATACATACAAGGCTGGGTCTATTCCATAAAAGTAGCTAGAACTTGTTTAGACATCAGAAAGTAAAGAGCAATTTTAGGCAGACATCTTGCCCCGGATTCCTCTTTATTTTCTGCTCACGGTGGTGAATACAGAGCATCAGCAGGCCCTTGTGGCTTTCCTCCTCTGATAGGCCCAAATAAATGGGTATAATCAGAGAAGAGTCTCAAGCCTTGGCCTCCGAATAAGCTGCAGAATCTGCAGCAAGACCTTTTTTTTTACCGTGTCCTGCACTAATTGTTTCCAATGGGAGCCAGAATGAGGGAAGAATCTGCCGCTGATTTGGGAGCGAAATCCGTTGCAAAATTAATACCAGATTCCACCGTGTGAACAGAGGCTGAATCTGTTAACAGTGCAATGAACACTTTTATCTCTATTAATGGAAGTGCTCAATGCAGAGTCTAAGGGGGTCCCCACAGATACATATACAAATATATACACAGACATGGTACAATAAATATATAGAGGGACATAACTAGAAAAGACTCAGCCCCATAGAATGCTTTTGACTTGGGACTTGGCATAGCGCCTCCTTTTCTGGTCACCACACTGTATAACGTCCATTTAAACAAACTATAATGTCCCACAGTTGCCCTGGAGAGGATTTAGGAGAATACAAGACAGTGCAGTAACATTTAGTGACTTACAGGTGACGTCTCTGACTAATCGTTCACATTACCCTTCTCTTTCTTCTGGACCGCCGTGACCGCTTCTTCCAGTCTCTCTAAAGTTTGCAGCACACACATTTTAGGCTCCTCGCTTTTCCAGCCACTTGACCCACATTGCCCTCACCTGCACACCCATCCTAATGCTACCCCCAATTATAAAATATATAATATAACCCTTCATAATGAATAAACCCCCCAAGTCAATCTTTAAATTAATAACTTCCCGGTGTACCCCTTGTTAATAGTGCCCCTTATTAATAATGCCCCAGGTGTTTCCTAATTAAAAGGTAAACAAAAAGTAAAACAAAAATTGTGGGGTTCCAATACCCGAGACCCCCACTGATCAGCTGCTTGAATGAACTGCGGTACCTGAGTAAGTGCCGTGACCGCTTCTCTGTTTACATAGTATAATTCATCTCATGGCGGCCATATAATGTAACTAGAGCCTCGTCCTATACACATCCACGTGACAAGGCTTTAATGACATCACACGATCACTATAAACAGACAGGTGTGATATAAACAGGCGCCATAGCCCCTTCATACAGCTGGCCGGTGGGGAGTCACTGATCTCTTATTGATGATTAATTCTGAGGATAGATTACCAATAAAGTCTGAGGCCTCATGTGGTGTCCTGCAGCAAAAAAGCGGTGACGCATTGCTTTTCTTCCTGCAATCCTTTATGCAGAAAGTTTGCACAGGTTCCCTCTGTGTACTTTCTGCTTCAATTATATCTAAACCACTGGCGTTTCCGTAGGTATGCTGCGATTTCCAAAATCGAAGCTGTTTTGGAAATCACAGCATGTTAATTATACCTATGAAAACACCGGCGGTTTTCCTATAGGTATAATGGAAGCAGAGAGTCTGCATATGAAACCTCTGCGGACCTTCCGTGAAAAGCACTGCAGGAAAAAGCCATAATGCATTATTGCTGCGGTTTTCCTGCAACGCTATTATGTTGCAACCCGCCACGCGGGGCCTTAGTCTTAATAAAGCCCAAGTGTTACTTAATTAAATTGCCCCCTCATATTATACCCCTGATTCCCCCTGACATAAATACTGCGCCTCTAATGACCTCTTATATAAATGACCACCCCCTTATGTTCATAATGCCTCCTAATTAGGGTTGAGCGATCGGGATCGGAAAAGATCGGATTTCGATCGGCGATCGAGTAAATTTCACGATCACGATCGGAATTCCGACCCGATCTTTTCCAGCGGGATCGAGATCGGAGGTTATCTCAAGATTGGCTCAACCCTAAAAGTGACTTTTCCCATAGAGAAGCATTGACTAGGGTTGAAGATCGGGTTCGGAAAGGATCTGATTCCGATCGGCGATCGAGCAAATTTCACGATTGCGATCAGGATCGAAATCAGCTGGAAAATGATCGGAAATCGGATTTTAAGATCGATCTTGAAATCTCAAGATCGGCTCAACCCTACTCCTAATAGAAATGATGCCCCCTAATATAAATTCCCCCTTGTATATATAATACCCCTAATAACACTTATATAAATGACCCCCCCCCCCCCATTTATATTCATAATCTCCCCTCCTAAGAACCCCTTATACTATTAAAATACCTATAAGGGCTCGTTCACATCTGCGCCCAGCACTCCATTATGCAGGTTTCCTGCATAAAACAGAGCAGGAGACGGAAAACTGCAGGAGTCTTTCTCACCCATTCATTGGAATGGTTGAGAAAGCTGTCCGGCCGTGAGCGGCGGTGAGCATTTTATGTCCGGATTAAAAAAAACGGTTTCGCGGCGGAGAGCATAAAACGCTCACCACCACTCACGGCCGGACCCGGTGGAGACCACAGAACGGAGACCAGAAAACAGGTGTGAACCTAGCGTTACTAAGCTAAAAACAACCACAAAAATAAGTTATACTCACCTACCTGCGAACCTGATGAACAGAGCTGCTGCATTGTCCGTGTCCACATGCAGGACGGCTGTGTCGCGTTGGTTTGGCGTCATTGCGACGGCCATGCTGAGAAGCAGACGTCTCTCTGCTTTCTCCTTGTCTTGTAAACTGCAGGGCGCAGGCCTCATGTGCCTTTCGGTTACAAGTTGCTGTAGGAGATATAATCGACTATATACATGTACACCGTATAAAACGGTTATACAATATCCATATAGGTGATAGAATCCCCTATATACATGTATGCCATATAAAACTCATACAATATCCATATAGGTGATAGAATCCCCTATATACATGTATGCCATATAAAACTCATACAATATCCATATAGGTGATAGAATCCCCTATATACATGTATGCCATATAAAACTCAAACAATATCCATATAGGTGATAGAATCCACTATATACATGTATGCCATATAAAACTCATACAATATCCATATAGGTGATAGAATCCCCTATATACATGTATGCCATATAAAACTCAAACAATATCCATATAGGTGATAGAATCCCCTATATACATGTATGCCATATAAAACTCATACAATATCCATATAGGTGAAAGAATCCCCTATATACATGTATGCCATATAAAACTCATACAATATCCATATAGGTGATAGAATCCACTATATACATGTATGCCATATAAAACTCATACAATATCCATATAGGTGATAGAATCCACTATATACATGTATGCCATATAAAACTCAAACAATATCCATATAGGTGATAGAATCCACTATATATATGTACATCATATAAAGTCACGCCATGTCCATATAAATAACTTCATATAGTTCGGATCATGTGTCCTACAGCACAGCACCAGAAATAATGTCATACAGCAGCCAAATAATTAATATACAGCACCATGTGAATAGTGTCATATACTAGTGATATATAAATTGGCCCATATAACGTCTTATGAGTCGGACCATACAATGCCTATATAAATACTACTTGTACTTATGGTGTCAGACAGAGTCCAGATGCTGCCACATCTCACACTGCCCATATACACAGTGTTAGACAGAAGCCATGTGAATGAATGCTGCCATACAGTGCCATACAGTAACCATCACTGACTGATGAGCATACAGCACATAACACATGACAGGATCAGCACAGTATATACGACCAGTGCTGTAGGCTCCGCCCCTTTTTAGTCAGTCACAAGGAGAATGTGATGTCACAGCTCGAGCTGCTTACCAACGGAAAGTGCAGCTGGTGACATTCTAGACCCTGAAGAAGTGGCAACTGCCAAAAGGAGAGAGAGCGCCCAACAGAAGGAGGAGCCACATATTGGATGAGATCACCCACAGGAGAAGAACCCCTGAGGCGAGCGCCCGGCCGCTGATAGGAGAATCCCGCCAGGAGGATGCGGAGCTGCTATTCCAGGTATGGAGAGAGTAAAGTTAGGCAGCGGCTCCATCTAGTGGCCGCTGTGTAGTATGACAGCTTTGTGAGCCAGTTACCAAATAAATGTTCAGGTTTTGTAATGGAGTGTTATAAACTGTCAGCACAGATGTCCTATAGGGGGCGATGTAACCATGTCATTGCCAACATTTTTGTTACAATATGACAGTATCCCCTCCCCCACGAATGACAGACAGTCCTGGGAAAACTATTCCAAAACTATAATTTGCAGTTTGTTCATAAATTTCTTTCTCATTTCCTGATATATTTTGTAAATCCTGCATGCTGACTGTCTTCTTTTAGTACAGATAGATCCACAGTAACCAGGAAACCAATAACACACATCAGATAAATGGTTATGTCATTTATCATTTAGGCTGCATTCACACTTATGTTCTAGGAACAGAAAAATGGAAAGTAAGCGGGAGATGGATCTATTATTTGGTGAATCCCTATAGACCAGGGGTGCCTAATACGTCGATCGCGATCTACCAGTTGATCGCAATGGACGTATGGGTCGATCGCGGGATGCAGCCAGGCATCCCCGCTGTCTGCTTCTTCACAGCGCAGGCTGAGAGTTATCTCTGGACACTGGCAGACTGGGGCTGCGGCAGCCCCGCCTGCCAGTTTCTGTAGATAACTTTCAGCCTGCGCTGTGAACAAACACTTGCAGGCTGCTCTTAGGGATGGAGGGGGCCGGGGTACTGCTGCTTCTTCACAGCGCAGGCTGAGAGTCATCTATAGACACTGGCAGGTGGAGCTGCCGCAGCCCCAGCCTGCCAGTGTCCAGAGATAACTCTCAGCCTGCGATGTGAAGAAGCAGACAGCGGGGATGCCTGGACAGCCACCTCTCACGAACCGCCAGGCCACGCCCACATACACAGCCCCGCCCACTCCACATACAGGCCCGGCCCCGCCCACAAGAAGTGGGTAGTCGATCTTAGGGCTTGGCCATTTAAAGAAGTAGCTCACATGCTGAGAAAGTGTGAGCACCCCTGCTATAGACCCATTATACATAAATAGAATATTATATATTTAATATGTTAAATACCAGAACATATTATATTAGACATTTTAGATATAGTCTCTATTTATCTATGGAGACCATTTCCCGTCAGATATAAGAGGGTGTGTAATATTAGATGTGACCATATTGTACGTTTTTCTTTGCACATTATAACTTCTGTTGAACATTACTTTCTGTATTATTCCTGTCCTGGACATCAGGCCTGCTTTATACCTGCAGATCACATCATGATCAAGGATTTTTCTTTTCTGCTGTGGATGCAGGTGATTCCTGAGTGTTGGGCGCTGTTCACACTCATATACCACAGGCAGGGTCGGACTGGGGTGCCTAGGGCCCACCAGTGGCATTATTTCCAGGGGCCCACCCTACTGCCATATGTAATATCGCCCGTCCAGTTTTTGCCATTATACACGTTTAAAGTGCATTTTCACGCACAATACAGTGTGCAAAACAGCTATGGCTACACTACTACTTCCTTCATGCAACCAAAGATCGCAGTGTCCCTTTGGGACTCTTTCACATTAGTGAATGGAGTCGCATTGGGTCCCTCAGGTTGCAATGTGACTCCATTCACTAACATGAGTGAAAGAATCACAGGGCAACACATCTTTGGTTGTATGACAGAAGTTATAGTGTAGCCATAGCCTAATGCTAGCTTCACAACAGCGGCAAGCTCTCCGTCATACAGGTCCACCATGGGACCAGAATGACGGAGAGGTGACCTATCAAAATGGCGGTTACACACAGACAGTGGAAGACCTCATTAACATAATGAAGTCCGCCAGGTGTCAGCCATTTTCAGGCATTGTCAGGCAGATAAGGGTATGTTCACACATCAGTATGCCATCCGTCCGTTTGAATTCAGTTTGACACTTCAAAACGGACTGAGGCACATACTGATTGTATACTGACACCTTTTTATGCTGATAGCAAACGCTCTCCGTCCCCTAGAGGACAGATAAGGGGATTAAAAGTAGCAATTGTAAACAGAGTAGAGATCAGTATGTGCATCAGTCCGTTTTGAAGTGTCAAACTGAATTCAAACGGACGGATGGCATACTGATGTGTGAACATATCCTAAGTCCTCAGCGTTTCTGAAACTTGGATATTGTTATGCTGGAGCTCTAGAAAAGGGCACCAGCATAACAATAGAGTGGGACATTATCTATGGGGTGGGTGGACTACAACTCTCAACAGTTCCAGGGCATCTGGAGCTGCTGGGAGTTGTAGTAATTGAAAGATTTGGGGGCATCTTTCGATTGTCCACCTCAGACAGCGGGGGGATTGGGGGTGCTAGCAGTACCATTACAATAAATCACAACATTACAATAAATACAATGCAATGTGATATTTTGTGCAGTAATACTCACAGGAGACGTCTTCCCACATTTCCCGTCATTTCCCTTTGGACCGCCATGACCACTTCTTCCAACTGTGACTTGACTCTGTAAATTTTGAAACACAGACATCTTTGACTCCTCACTTCTCCACACATCCAACCCCAATATATATATATATATATATATATATATATATATATATATATATATATATATCACAGCAGCCCCTGCAGCCTATATTATGCCCCACAGTGGCACAATAGACTGTGGGGTATAATAGAAGTTGCAGGGGGGCCACTGTAGGGCATAATAGAGGTTACAGGGGCCACAGTGGACCCTTCAAGCTCTATTATGCCCCACAGTTGCACACCCATGAACTATTATTATACTCGGGGGTCTTTTCAGATCCTGAGTATAATAATCGGAGCCCCAGGGGAGGTGAGAGAACATAATAAATACTGTTACTCACCTCGCCGGGATCCGATTCTACTCCTAGCAGGCTTTGGGCCTATATGGTAATGTGTCAGACGTCACGTGGTCTGGGATATTACCATATAGGCCCAAAGCCTGTGCTAACAGTAACATATAGGCCCAAAGCCTGTGGTAGCAGTAACAGCCTGTTACTATATAGGCCTAAAGCCTGTGCTAGCAGTAACAGGCTATTACTACTAGCACAGGCTTCGGGCCTATATAGTACTGCTAGCACAGGCTTCGGGCCTATATGGTAATATTCCAGACCACGTGACGTCTGGGCATTACCATATAGCCCCAAAGCCAGCTAGGAGTAACACCGGATCCCGGAGAGGTGAGTAACACTGTTTATTATGTTCTCTCACCTCCCCTGGGGCCCCGATTATTATACTCGGGGGTCTGAAAAGACCCCTGAGTATAATATTAGCGGCAGTGGGATCGCGGCCTGGCCCGGGCCTATTCACTACCGCCCGCCGCGGCCTAAAGTACAAGGGGAAGCAGGGGCGGCAGTGAGCAGGTCCGGGTTGGTAAATAGGCCGCTGCCTGCTGGTAGATACTCCAGCAGGCAGCGGCCTATTATAAAACAAAAAAAAGTTATTATACTTACCGTCCGACCGCGCGCTGCTGCTCCCGCTGCTGCCGCATCCTCTTCTCTCAGGCGTCTGTGTATCAGCGTAGGCAGCGTGATGACGCCGCCTACGCTGATACGTAGATGGCTGAACAAGCGCAAGGACATCGGTAGCTCTCCTTGCGTTGGTTCTTAGGATTAGGGGAGGCGCCCTAAGCGCCTCCCCTAATCCTCCTCTGACATGGGCAGGGGCCCGATTGAAATGTCAGGGGCCCGATCAGGCCCCTAACCACCCGATCCACCCCATTGATGATCGGGCCCCTGCCTATGCTAAAATGATTAGCTGTATAGTCAGGGCCCGGGGGCCCACCCGGGGATCCCCCGGTGCTCCGGCGGGCCAGTCCGACCCTGACCACAGGCTACTTTATAAAAATGATATATCTATGCCTTATGGTTCCGAATATTGACTAATTAGTTGTGTGTCAAAGCGGTGAAATTCTTTATTGTGATTGTCCACAGCGTTGGATTCCAGTTTCTTGCCCTCACTTGGGGCAAGGAATGGACTTTTTTTTTATTAATGGGAGAAAAGAAATGGTGTAGCAATATGCTAAAAGAAGAATGGAGTGTAGCTATACGCTACTGAAGAATAAACCTCCTAGGAATGGAGTGTAGCTATACGCTACAGAAGAAAAACCTCCTAGGAATGGAGTGTAGCTATACGCTACTGAAGAATAAACCTCCTAGGAATGGAGTGTAGCCATACGCTACAGAAGAAAAACCTCCTAGGAATGGAGTGTAGCTATACGCTACTGAAGAATAAACCTCCTAGGAATGGAGTGTAGCTATACGCTACAGAAGAAAAACCTCCTAGGAATGGAGTGTAGCTATACGCTACAGAAGAAAAATCCTAGGAATGGAGTGTAGCTATACGCTACAGAAGAACAAACCTCAGAGGAATGGAGTGTAGCTATACGCTACAGAAGAACCATCCTCCTAGCAATGGAGTGTAGCTATACGCTACAGGAGAAATATAACTCCAAGGAATCGAATGTAGCTATACGCTACTGAAGAACAAGTCTCCTAGGAATGGAGTGTAGCTATACGCTACAGAAGAACAAACTTCCTAGGAATGGAGTGTAGCTATACGCTACAGAAGAACAAACCTCCTAGGAGTAGAGTGTAGCTATACGCTACAGAAGAATATAACTCAAAGGAATTGAGTGTAGCTATACGCTACAGAAGAACAAACATCCTAGGAATGGAGTGTAGCTATACGCTACAGAAGAACAAACTTCCTAGGAATGGAGTGTAGCTATACGCTACAGAAGAACAAACCTCCTAGGAGTAGAGTGTAGCTATACGCTACAGAAGAATATAACTCAAAGGAATTGAGTGTAGCTATACGCTACAGAAGAACAAACGTCCTAGGAATGGAGTGTAGCTATACGCTACAGAAGAACAAACTTCCTAGGAATGGAGTGTAGCTATACGCTACAGAAGAACAAACCTCCTAGGAGTAGAGTGTAGCTATACGCTACAGAAGAATATAACTCAAAGGAATTGAGTGTAGCTATACGCTACAGAAGAACAAACGTCCTAGGAATGGAGTGTAGCTATACGCTACAGAAGAACAAACGTCCTAGGAATGGAGTGTAGCTATACGCTACGAGAAGAATATAACTCCAAGGAATGGAGTGTAGCTATACGCTACTGAAGAACAAACCTCCAAGAAATGGAGTGTAGCTATACGCTACAGAAGAATATAACTCCAAGGAATTGAGTGTAGCTATACGCTACAGAAGAACAAACCTCCTAGGAATGGAGTGTAGCTATACGCTAAAGGAGAAATATAACTCCAAGGAATCGAATGTAGCTATACGCTACAGAAGAACAAACCTCCTAGGAATGGAGTGTAGCTATACGCTACAGAAGAACAAACCTCCTAGGAGTAGAGTGTAGCTATACGCTACAGAAGAATAAACCTCCTAGGAGTAGAGTGTAGCTATACACTACAGAAGAATATAACTCCAAGGAATGGAGTGTAGCTATACGCTACTGAAGAACAAACCTCCTAGGAATGGAGTGTAGCTATACGCTACAGAAGAACAAACCTCAGAGGAATGGAGTGTAGCTATACCCTACAGAAGAACAAACCTCCTAGGAATGGAGTGTAGCTATACGCTACAGAAGAACAAATCTCCTAGGAATGGAGTGTAGCTATACGCTACAGAAGAACAAACCTCCTAGGAGTAAAGTGTAGCTATACGCTACAGAAGAATATAACTCCAAGGAATTGAGTGTAGCTATACGCTACAGAAGAACAAACCTCCTAGGAATGGAGTGTAGCTATACGCTATGAGAAGTAAGAGGGGAGACATGGAGGTGCAGGCTGTGTGAGCAAGAGGGGAGAGATGGGGGGAAGGCTGTGTGAGCAAGAAGGGGGGAATGGGGGGTTCAGGCTCTGGGGGGGATGGGCACTGTGAGCATATAATACTGTGGGGGGTGTCACTGGTGAGCACATAATTCTGTTTGGGGGCCCCTGTGGTGCACAAAATAATGTTTGGGGGTCACTATGGAGTACCTAATTCTGTTTGGGGGCCTCTGTGGTGCACATAATACTGTATGGGGGTCACTATGGAGCACGTAATACTGTTTGGGGGCCTCTGTGGTGCACATAATACTGTATGAGGGTCACTATGGAGCACGTAATACTGTTTGGGGGCCTCTGTGGTGCACATAATACTGTATGGGGGTCACTATGGAGCACGTAATACTGTTTGGGGGCCTCTGTGGTGCACATAATACTGTATGGGGGTCACTATGGAGCACATAATACTGTTTGGGGGTCACTATGGAGCACATAATACTGTTTGGGGGTCACTATGGAGCACATAATACTGTTTGGGGGTCACTATGGAGCACGTAATACTGTTTGGGGGTCACTATGGAGCACATAATACTGTTTGGGGGGTCACTATGGAGCACGTAATACTTTTTGGCGGCCTCTGTGGAGCACGTTATGCTGTCCCAGTATTGCTTACATGTGGGGCGCTGCGCTGCTTGCTCACCGTATTCTTGATAGCTGCAGTTGTGGGTACTAAAGCTGTATCCCTTTCTGGTATCTGAGATATTGCTTTAGCGCCCATAACCGCCACTATCAAGAATTCGCTCTGGTAAGGGGATAGGGGGCCCTGGACAAAAGTTTGTACCCAGGCCCACAAAACATTAGTTACACCAATGGTGGCTGCTCTGGGTCCAGGCACCGCCATTAATATACCTTATTTTTAACTAGATGGACTGTGCTGATACACAGACGTCCTGCACTTGGATGTAAAGTGGGCACCTCCGTTCATCAGGATCCCAGGTAGGTGAGACTAACACTTTTTTTTAGCTTAGTTGTGGGTATTTTAATAGTACAAGGGGTTGTTTGGAGGGGGAAATTATAATTATAAGGGAGGGGACATTATGGACATAAGGGGGGGTCACTTATATAAGGGTTATTAGGGGACATTAGGAATACAAGGGGAGGTTATATTAGGAGGCATTATGAACATAAGGGGGTGGTCATTGATATTAGGGGTCATTAGGGGTGCAGTATTTGTCAGGGGGAATCAGGGGCATACTATGAGGGGGCAATTAATTTAATGAAAGTGGCACTGACGCTGCAAACTGCAACAAAATAGCACTGCAGGAAAAACCGCAGCAGCAACGCATTCTGTTTTTTTCCTGCAGCGCTTTTCACTTTCTGCTTCCATTACACCTATAGGGAAACCAACAGTGTTTTCGTAGGTATAAGTGATATTCCCTAACGGTTTTGGAAATCGCAGCATGTTCACTACACATAATTTTCCACAATATGTGGATGGGATTTGCTAGAATCCCATTCACATTGCAGGAACTGTTGGCTTTTCCCGTGGTGTTTTCGCCATATGAAGCCCCATCCACACTTTGCGGTAAAATAAGATACATGCTGTAATTTACAAAGCAGTCTTGGTTTTAGAGTTAGACATTGCAGCATGCCTACGGAAATTCTGGCGGTTTCAATATAATTGAAGCAGAAAATAGAGAGGAAAGCTCTGCAAACTTTCTGTGCAAAGGGCTGCAGGAAGAAACGTGATGTGTCATGGACGCGGTTTTTCCCGCAGCGCTTTTTTGCTGCAGGACACCACGTGGGGCCTTAGGCTTAAGGAGTTTTCCAGTTCATTTATATTGATGATCTATCCTCAGAATAAATAATCAATAAGAGATAAGTGACCCCCTGATCAGTTGTATGAAGGGGCCATGGTGCCTGTGTATATCACACGCTGTCTGTTTATAGTGACCGTGTGGTGTAATTACAGCCTTGTCACATAGACGCTTATAGGACTAGGCTGTAGTTACATGACATGGCCACTATGAGATGTACGATACTGTGTAAACAGAGAAGGGGTCAAAGCGCTTGCACAGATGCCACGATTCACTCAAACAGCTGATTCATCCCTCATTATTACACCTCAGCCACGGAGGTGTAAAAAAAAAAAAAAAAACACACTCGACTGTCCCCAGCACCCTGTTGTCCTCCGCCTCTGTCTGTTCGGTCTCATGGCAACACCTCATTTCTGGAAATTCTGTACCCAATTCCTCTTAGCGGTCACATGAGGTGCAGGACTCCCAGCAAGAAGGTGCCGGCACGAGACTGAATGGACACTGGCGGAGGACAACAGGTTGCTGAGGACAGTTGAGTATGCTTTTTTATTTTAAACCTCCAGCCCGGCACATGAGTTGCTCCAATTCCTGGACAATATCTTTAAAGGATTTATCCATGTTTCTAATATTTATGGCCTGTACTTAGGATAAGCCATCAATATTACATCTGTGGGAATCTGACAGCCCAAGACCTCTGCAGATGAGCTTTTTCATTACAGTGCGGCTACAGGTAATGGTGACAATTCTAGGAGCCACGCTGCTCTCTTGCCATACAGGATGTAGCAGTGGGTTTAGGTAGTACAGTGGTACACATCGTATGGCAGGCGAGCAGCCGGCTCCTGATATTACCTTTAGCCATCCTGTCTCTGTACAACTCATCTACAGGGGTCCTGGCGGTGGGCCCCTAAAAACAATTCCACTGGTGAGCCCTAGACACCCCAGTCCGACCCTGCGTGAATGACATTTGTACTGATGGTATATAGCTTCCGAACAGCATAGATGTGTTCTATTTAGTGATTGGATACATTTTAAACTTCAGATATAATCGAATTTCCTATTGGTCAGAAATCTGCAGGTGTTCTCAGTTACCAATTAGCTCCTTCCTTTAAATTGAGGCATATTCCCTATAACCTTTACCACCCCCTGACGAAGACCTAGCGGTCGAAACGCGCGTCGGGTGTCCGACCTGTGGATAGTGGATACTTGGTCACTGATTTCATCATGGGTGAGCAGTCAGTACTTATTGTTACAACCTACATTCTCTCATTGCTGTGACATGAGTTGTGTTTAGTCTTAGGGCTTAAATGTTATGTACCTTGCTTGCTCTTTTATACATACATGTATATTCATGGTCATTTGGGCACATGCCGTTATGTTTTGACTTTAGTTATATGTATGATAATGAGTGATATTACAATTAGTCATTGGTATGACATATACTTTGCAAGATAGATACATACATATCCCTAAGCATCAATATTTCATCTATGGGCAATAATACATATTGTATTGATATTTTATATCTATCTAACTCTGCTGCTCCAACAATGTCTTTTGCTATGTATGATATTTTCGCCACCTAGTGGTAAATTGTTGTACTACACTGGATTATCTATATCTGCTGTTGATATATAATACTACAAACCTTTAGATCAGGGGTCCTCCAACCACGGCCCGCGGGCCACATACGGCCCTCCGAGAACATTTATCTGGCCCGCCGCACGTGGCCCTCGCCGCCGCCGGGATCGTTCACTAACAGGGAATATGATTCCCTGTTAGTGAGCGGACCGCTGCTTTCAGTTCTATGTGCAAATGCACATAGAACTGAAAGCTGTCAGTGTAGGCCGACGCAGGCGCGATTACGTCATCGCTCCTGCAGTCTGAAGGAGGAGAACGTGCGGCAGTTGCTCTTTATGGGTAAAGCTATATGAAGTGTTTGTTGTACTGAGGAGTATATAATGCAGTGAAGGAGGTACTGAGAAGTATATAATACAGTGAGGGGGTACTGAGGAGTATATAATACAGTGAGGGGGTACTGAGGAGTATATAATACAGTGAGGGGGTACTGAGGAGTATATAATACAGTGAGGAGGTACTGAGGAGTATATAATACAGTGAGGGGGTACTGAGGAGTATATAATGCAGTGAAGGGGGTACAGAGGAGTATATAATGCAGTGAAGGGGGTACTGAGGAGTATATAATGCAGTGAAAGGGGTACTGAGGAGTATATAATGCAGTGAAGGGGGTACTGAGGAGTATATAATACAGTGAGGGGGTACTGAGGAGTATATAACACAGTGAGGGGGTACTGAGGAGTATATAATACAGTGAAGGGGTACTGAGGAGTATATAATATAAAATGCAGTGAAGGGGGTACTGAGGAATATATAATAAAGTAGGTAGTACTGAGGAGCATATAATACAGTGGGCTGGGGGGGCGTACTGAGGAGCGTATAATACAGTGTGTGTGTGGGGGTACTGAGGAGTATATAATACAGTGGGGTGGGGGGACATACTGAGGAGCATATAATACAGTGGGGTGGGGGGCGTACTGAGGAACGTATAATACAGTGTGTGTGTGGGGGTACTGAGGAGTATATAATACAGTGGGGTGGGGGGACATACTGAGGAGCATATAATACAGTGGGGTGGGGTGCGTACTGAGGAACGTATAATACAGTGGCGGGCGTATTGAGGAGTGTATAATACAGTGGGGGCGTACTGAGGAGCGTATAATTCAGTGGGGGGTGTACTGAGGAGCATATAATACAGTGGGGGCGTACTGAGGAGCGTAGTGGTGGGTGTACTGAGGAGCATATAATACTGTGGGGGGGAGTGCTTCTGTGGAGCATATAATCTTACCTTTTTTTCAAACTATATTTTTCGGCCCTCCAGTGGTTTAAGGGACAGTGAACCGGCCCCCTGTTCGAAAAGTTTGAGGACCCCTGCTTTAGATAATTCACAAGTATCCTTACTCTCGGTTTGTCGGGATAGAACCCAGCCCCTTTTGTATTGCTGTCTTGTCAGTTTTTAATGATGTTGAATTGTTGAATAAAAATTGATTTTATTTTTTATACATTACTTTGAGTATTGTGTTATTCTCCGCTGCTTCCACAGCCTCCATTTTGGCAGAATCAACCAGGTACATGGAGGGGACGGAATGGGGAAGACCCGAACTCACTGATCAGAGCCCGGGCTGCCCATTAGCATCACCGGCATCCCCCGAACCGCCGCAAGAGGTGCTGATCAGGCACAAAACATACTGAAACCCCTGAGATGCCGGCGGTCCTGTTTGACCGCCGGCATCTCAGGGGTTAACACCCGCAATCGGACCTGGTTCCAACCGCGGGTGATACCGGCAGTGTATAATACAGCGTATGTTACGGCTGACACCCGCAGAGCATGGTGCGCACACAGTTTCTGCAGCCGCGGTTTGCGGGAAATACTTCTTGGCAGCACCGTACTATTATGGTGGATATCGGGAACGGGTTAATCTCGTCTGTATATTGCAGAAAACCCTGTTTCCAAAAATGCAGCATATTAATTTTACCTGTGTGAATAGAATTATAGTCAGGAAGGCAAAAAATATAGCTGAATTTTTTTCAGCTGTTTATTTTTTACAATATTCTGTAGCCTTAGCCTCAGAATATTTTTTATTGCCTACCGTTCATTCCTATGAGAGTTTCTGGCTAAGACCCCATGATGCAGAAACGCAGCTTTTTCAGTTGCAGATTTAGTTGTAGTTTTTTGAGCCAAAGCCAAGAATGTCTACAGAAGGAATGGAAAATATATAGGAAGTTCTTATACTTCTACCTTCTGTTCAATCTACTCCTAGCGTTGGCTCAAAAAAAAACAAAAATGCTACAATTTTGCAACTAAAAAAAGCTGCATTTCCACAACATGGGGCCAAAACCTTGGGCTGGGGACCAAAAGCCCTGCTGGAAAAATCGTGGTGTTTCACAGTACAGGCAAAATAGATATGATTCTAGCGAATCCCATACCCATTTTACGGTAAAAACCAAAGTGCCGACACACTGCGATTTCCAAAACCGGCACGGTTTTGGAAATTGCAGCATGTCAATTATATCTATAGACACGCCAGCGGTTTCTTCATAGATATAATTGTAACAGAAAGTCCGCGGAGGAAAACTTTGTAAACTTTCTGTTTAAAGTGCAACGGGAAGAAAAGCAATGCATTGCTGGCGCGGTTTTTACTGCAGCACTTTATTGCTGTGGGTCCTAACATGGGGCCTTAGCCTCAAGCTTGGTTCACATCTGTGCATGGGTTTCTATTTGGGAGGTCTGCTTGGGGAAAAAAAAAAAAAAGCAGTTACAATAGGAAACCTGCGGACCCCATAGACTATAATGGGGTCCATGTGGTTTCTGCCCCCCAAAAAACGAAGAATGCGGAAAGAAATGCGCTGCTTGCAGTGCTTTTCTCTATATTTTTCATGCGGAGAGGGTAACTGATGTGAACCGAGCCTTGGTCAGAATCCGCCTAATGATAGGGTGTGAGTTTTTTTTTTTTCCTCTACCTCAAAAAAAAAGCAGCTTGAGGGGAAAAAAACTGCCACTGGGATTGAAATAAATGGGAGGGAGAGTTTGGCATCTTTTCAGGAAGATTTGGAGGCCTCAAAATCCACCTGCATAAAATCTTTGTAAACACAGGCATGGAAATATATGCTATGTATGCTTTATATATGCTGCGGTGCTATAAATGGAGTGACGATTGGCTGTAGTTTATATCCCCCTGCTTCTCTGATCGTAACCCGGAAATAATGTAATGATAGTATGGTAATAAAAGGAAACTTAAAAATCTTGTCTATACATTCATCCACTATATAAATGTACACCATAAAAATTCATACAATGCCCTTATAGATGATAGAATCCACTATATACATACAAGGCTGGGTCCATTCCATAAAAGTAGCTAGAACTTGTTTAGACATCAGAAAGTAAAGAGCAATTTTAGGCAGACATCTTGCCCCGGATTCCTCTTTATTTTCTGCTCACGGTGGTGAATACAGAGCATCAGCAGGCCCTTGTGGCTTTCCTCCTCTGATAGGCCCAAATAAATGGGTATAATCAGAGAAGAGTCTCAAGCCTTGGCCTCCGAATAAGCTGCAGAATCTGCAGCAAGACCTTTTTTTTTACCGTGTCCTGCACTAATTGTTTCCAATGGGAGCCAGAATGAGGGAAGAATCTGCCGCTGATTTGGGAGCGAAATCCGTTGCATAATTAATACCAGATTCCACCATGTGAACAGAGGCTGAATCTGTTAACAGTGCAATGAACACTTTTATCTCTATTAATGGAAGTGCTCAATGCAGAGTCTAAGGGGGTCCCCACAGATACATATACAAATATATACACAGACATGGTACAATAAATATATAGAGGGACATAACTAGAAAAGACTCAGCCCCATAGAATGCTTTTGACTTGGGTCCCCCCATAGCATAGCGCCTCCTTTTCTGGTCACCACACTGTATAACGCCCATTTAAACAAACTATAATGTCCCACAGTTGCCCTGGAGAGGATTTAGGAGAATACAAGACAGTGCAGTAACATTTAGTGACTTACAGGTGACGTCTCTGACTAATCGTTCACATTACCCTTCTCTTTCTTCTGGACCGCCGTGACCGCTTCTTCCAGTCTCTCTAAAGTTTGCAGCACACACATTTTAGGCTCCTCGCTTTTCCAGCCACTTGACCCACATTGCCCTCACCTGCACACCCATCCTAATGCTACCCCCAATTATAAAATATATAATATAACCCTTCATAATGAATAAACCCCCCAAGTCAATCTTTAAATTAATAACTTCCCGGTGTACCCCTTGTTAATAGTGCCCCTTATTAACTCCTTAGCGACCCTTGACGTAACTGTACGTCATGGGTCGCATGGGGATGTATAGAGCGAGCTCACACGCTGAGCTCGCTCCATACACGGCAGATGCCGGCTGTATAATACAGCCAGGACCTGCCAATAACAGCAGCGGTCGGTGCCCGAGCCGATCGCTGCTGTTAACCCTTTACACACTGCGGTCAAACGTGACCGCAGTGTGTAAACGGCGCCGGCGGCATGGGCGCCGCCATGTTTCGCCGATCGCCGCCCTCCTGAACGTCACATGAGGGCGGTGATCGGTTGCTATGACAGCCGGAAGCCTATTAAAGGCTTCCAGGCTTGTCTCTGCATGAGATCTATTAGACGATGCCAGAGGCATCGTCTAATAGAAGTGCTGCGATTTTCCTATTCACTGCAATACTGTAGTATTGCAGTGAATAGTATGAGCGATCAGACCCCCTAGGTTTCAAGGTACCTAAGGGGTCTGATCATAAATGTAACAGAAGAAAAAAAAAAGTTTTTAAAAGTATTAAAAAAATAAAAAAAATATAAAAGTTCAAATCACCCCCCTTTCCCTAGATTAGCTATAAAAGTAATTAAAGAACATTAAACAAAAACATATTAGGTATCCCCGCGCTCCAAAATGCCCGAACTATTAGAATATTAAAACATTTATCCCATACTGCGAACGGCGTAGCGGCAAAAAAAATAAAAACAGCCAAAAAGCGTTTTTTTCAACACTTTGCCTCCTATAAAAAATTGAATAAAAAGTGATCAAACCATCAGATCTTTCCCCAAATGGTATCAATAGAAACGTCATCTTGTCCCGCATAAAATGACACCACAACCAGCTCCATACATGAAAATATGAAAAAGTTACAGGTGTTAGAACATGATGACACAAAATTTTTTTTCTATTTTGCAAAGTTTATCATTTTTTTAAAAGTATCAAAACATTTCAAATACTATATAAATTTGGTATCACCGCGTTCGTACTGACACGTAGAACACAGGTAACATGTCATTTGTACCAAACAGTGAACGCTGTAAAAATTAAACCCATAAGAAAATGGCGCAAATGCATTTTTTCTCCAATTGCACCTCATTCTGAATTTTTTTCCAGCTTCCCAGTACATTGCACAGCATATTGAATGATGCCATTACAAAGTACAATTTGTCCCGCAAACAATAAGCCATCATGTGACTCTGTGAACTGAAAAATGAAAAAGTTATGGCTCTTGAAATGTGAGGAGGGAAAAACGAAAATGCGAAACCAAAAAATGGCCTGGTCCTTAAGGGGTTAATAATGCCCCAGGTGTTTCCTAATTAAAAGGTAAACAAAAAGTAAAACAAAAATTGTGGGGTTCCAATACCCGAGACCCCCACTGATCAGCTGCTTGAATGAACTGCGGTACCTGAGTAAGTGCCGTGACCGCTTCTCTGTTTACATAGTATAATTCATCTCATAGCGGCCATATAATGTAACTAGAGCCTCGTCCTATACACATCCACGTGACAAGGCTTTAATGACATCACACGATCACTATAAACAGACAGGTGTGATATAAACAGGCGCCATAGCCCCTTCATACAGCTGGCTGGTGGGGAGTCACTGATCTCTTATTGATGATTAATTCTGAGGATAGATTACCAATAAAGTCTGAGGCCTCATGTGGTGTCCTGCAGCAAAAAAGCGGTGACGCATTGCTTTTCTTCCTGCAATCCTTTACGCAGAAAGTTTGCACAGGTTCCCTCTGTGTACTTTCTGCTTCAATTATATCTAAACCACTGGCGTTTCCGTAGGTATGCTGCGATTTCCAAAATCGAAGCTGTTTTGGAAATCACAGCATGTTAATTATACCTATGAAAACACCGGCGGTTTTCCTATAGGTATAATGGAAGCAGAGAGTCTGCATATGAAACCTCTGCGGACCTTCCGTGAAAAGCACTGCAGGAAAAAGCCATAATGCGTTATTGCTGCGGTTTTGCTGCAACGCTATTATGTTGCAACCCGCCACGCGGGGCCTTAGTCTTAATAAAGCCCAAGTGTTACTTAATTAAATTGCCCCCTCATATTATGCCCGATTCCCCCTGACATAAATACTGCGCCTCTAATGACCTCTTATATAAATGACCACCCCCTTATGTTCATAATGCCTCCTAATTAGGGTTGAGCGATCGGGATCGGAAAAGATCGGATTTCGATCGGCGATCGAGTAAATTTCACGATCACGATCGGAATTCCGACCCGATCTTTTCCAGCGGGATCGAGATCGGAGGTTATCTCAAGATTGGCTCAACCCTAAAAGTGACTTTTCCCATAGAGAAGCATTGACTAGGGTTGAAGATCGGGTTCGGAAAGGATCTGATTCCGATCGGCGATCGAGCAAATTTCACGATTGCGATCAGGATCGAAATCAGCTGGAAAATGATCGGAAATCGGATTTTAAGATCGATCTTGAAATCTCAAGATCGGCTCAACCCTACTCCTAATAGAAATGATGCCCCCTAATATAAATTCCCCCTTGTATATATAATACCCCTAATAACACTTATATAAATGACCCCCCCCTTTATATTCATAATCTCCCCTCCTAAGAACCCCTTATACTATTAAAATACCTATAAGGGCTCGTTCACATCTGCGCCCAGGACTCCATTATGCAGGTTTCCTGCATAAAACAGAGCAGGAGACGGAAACCTGCAGGAGTCTTTCTCACCCATTCATTGGAATGGTTGAGAAAGCTGTCCGGCCGTGAGCGGCGGTGAGCATTTTATGTCCGGATTAAAAAAAACGGTTTCGCGGCGGAGAGCATAAAACGCTCACCACCACTCACGGCTGGACCCAGTGGAGACCACAGAACGGAGACCAGAAAACAGGTGTGAACCTAGCGTTACTAAGCTAAAAACAACCACAAAAATAAGTTATACTCACCTACCTGCGAACCTGATGAACAGAGCTGCTGCATTGTCCGTGTCCACATGCAGGACGGCTGTGTCGCGTTGGTTTGGCGTCATTGCGACGGCCATGCTGAGAAGCAGACGTCTCTCTGCTTTCTCCCTGTCTTGTAAACTGCAGGGCGCAGGCCTCATGTGCCTTTCGGTTACAAGTTGCTGTAGGAGATATAATCGACTATATACATGTACACCGTATAAAACGGTTATACAATATCCATATAGGTGATAGAATCCCCTATATACATGTATGCAATATAAAACTCATACAATATCCATATAGGTGATAGAATCCCCTATATACATGTATGCCATATAAAACTCATACAATATCCATATAGGTGATAGAATCCCCTATATACATGTATGCCATATAAAACTCATACAATATCCATATAGGTGATAGAATCCCCTATATACATGTATGCCATATAAAACTCATACAATATCCATATAGGTGATAGAATCCCCTATATACATGTATGTCATATAAAACTCAAACAATATCCATATAGGTGATAGAATCCACTATATATATGTATGCCATATAAAACTCAAACAATATCCATATAGGTGATAGAATCCACTATATACATGTATGCCATATAAAACTCAAACAATATCCATATAGGTGATAGAATCCACTATATATATGTACATCATATAAAGTCACGCCATGTCCATATAAATAACTTCATATAGTTCGGATCATGTGTCCTACAGCACAGCACCAGAAATAATGTCATACAGCAGCCAAATAATTAATATACAGCACCATGTGAATAGTGTCATATACTAGTGATATATAAATTGGCCCATATAACGTCTTATGAGTCGGACCATACAATGCTTATATAAATACTACTTGTACTTATGGTGTCAGACAGAGTCCAGATGCTGCCACATCTCACACTGCCCATATACACAGTGTTAGACAGAAGCCATGTGAATGAATGCTGCCATACAGTGCCATACAGTAACCATCACTGACTGATGAGCATACAGCACATAACACATGACAGGATCAGCACAGTATATACGACCAGTGCTGTAGGCTCCGCCCCTTTTTAGTCAGTCACAAGGAGAATGTGATGTCACAGCTCGAGCTGCTTACCAACGGAAAGTGCAGCTGGTGACATTCTAGACCCTGAAGAAGTGGCAACTGCCAAAAGGAGAGAGAGCGCCCAACAGAAGGAGGAGCCACATATTGGATGAGATCACCCACAGGAGAAGAACCCCTGAGGCGAGCGCCCGGCCGCTGATAGGAGAATCCAGCCAGGAGGATGCGGAGCTGCTATTCCAGGTATGGAGAGAGTAAAGTTAGGCAGCGGCTCCATCTAGTGGCCGCTGTGTAGTATGACAGCTTTGTGAGCCAGTTACCAAATAAATGTTCAGGTTTTGTAATGGAGTGTTATAAACTGTCAGCACAGATGTCCTATAGGGGGCGATGTAACCATGTCATTGCCAACATTTTTGTTACAATATGACAGTATCCCCTCCCCCACGAATGACAGACAGTCCTGGGAAAACTATTCCAAAACTATAATTTGCAGTTTGTTCATAAATTTCTTTCTCATTTCCTGATATATTTTGTAAATCCTGCATGCTGACTGTCTTCTTTTAGTACAGATAGATCCACAGTAACCAGGAAACCAATAACACACATCAGATAAATGGTTATGTCATTTATCATTTAGGCTGCATTCACACTTATGTTCTAGGAACAGAAAAATGGAAAGTAAGCGGGAGATGGATCTATTATTTGGTGAATCCCTATAGACCAGGGGTGCCTAATACGTCGATCGCGATCTACCAGTTGATCGCAATGGACGTATGGGTCGATCGCGGGATGCAGCCAGGCATCCCCGCTGTCTGCTTCTTCACAGCGCAGGCTGAGAGTTATCTCTGGACACTGGCAGACTGGGGCTGCGGCAGCCCCGCCTGCCAGTTTCTGTAGATAACTTTCAGCCTGCGCTGTGAACAAACACTTGCAGGCTGCTCTTAGGGATGGAGGGGGCCGGGGTACTGCTGCTTCTTCACAGCGCAGGCTGAGAGTCATCTATAGACACTGGCAGGTGGAGCTGCCGCAGCCCCAGCCTGCCAGTGTCCAGAGATAACTCTCAGCCTGCGATGTGAAGAAGCAGACAGCGGGGATGCCTGGACAGCCACCTCTCACGAACCGCCAGGCCACGCCCACATACACAGCCCCGCCCACTCCACATACAGGCCCGGCCCCGCCCACAAGAAGTGGGTAGTCGATCTTAGGGCTTGGCCATTTAAAGAAGTAGCTCACATGCTGAGAAAGTGTGAGCACCCCTGCTATAGACCCATTATACATAAATAGAATATTATATATTTAATATGTTAAATACCAGAACATATTATATTAGACATTTTAGATATAGTCTCTATTTATCTATGGAGACCATTTCCCGTCAGATATAAGAGGGTGTGTAATATTAGATGTGACCATATTGTACGTTTTTCTTTGCACATTATAACTTCTGTTGAACATTACTTTCTGTATTATTCCTGTCCTGGACATCAGGCCTGCTTTATACCTGCAGATCACATCATGATCAAGGATTTTTCTTTTCTGCTGTGGATGCAGATGATTCCTGAGTGTTGGACGCTGTTCACACTCATATACCACAGGCAGGGTCGGACTGGGGTGCCTAGGGCCCACCAGTGGGATTATTTCCAGGGGCCCACCCTACTGCCATATGTAATATCGCCCGTCCAGTTTTTGCCATTATACACGTTTAAAGTGCATTTTCACGCACAATACAGTGTGCAAAACAGCTATGGCTACACTACTACTTCTGTCATGCAACCAAAGATCGCAGTGTCCCTTTGGGACTCTTTCACATTAGTGAATGGAGTCGCATTGGGTCCCTCAGGTTGCAATGTGACTCCATTCACTAACATGAGTGAAAGAATCACAGGGCAACACATCTTTGGTTGTATGACAGAAGTTATAGTGTAGCCATAGCCTAATGCTAGGTTCACAACAGCGGCAAGCTCTCCGTCATACAGGTCCACCATGGGACCAGAATGACGGAGAGGTGGACTATCAAAATGGCGGTTACACACAGACAGTGGAAGACCTCATTAACATAATGAAGTCCGCCAGGTGTCAGCCATTTTCAGGCATTGTCAGGCAGATAAGGGTATGTTCACACATCAGTATGCCATCCGTCCGTTTGAATTCAGTTTGACACTTCAAAACGGACTGAGGCACATACTGATTGTATACTGACACCTTTTTATGCTGATAGCAAACGCTCTCTGTCCCCTAGAGGACAGATAAGGGGATTAAAAGTAGCAATTGTAAACAGAGTAGAGATCAGTATGTGCATCAGTCCGTTTTGAAGTGTCAAACTGAATTCAAACGGACGGATGGCATACTGATGTGTGAACATATCCTAAGTCCTCAGCGTTTCTGAAACTTGGATATTGTTATGCTGGAGCTCTAGAAAAGGGCACCAGCATAACAATAGAGTGGGACATTATCTATGGGGTGGGTGGACTACAACTCTCAACAGTTCCAGGGCATCTGGAGCTGCTGGGAGTTGTAGTAATTGAAAGATTTGGGGGCATCTTTCGATTGTCCACCTCAGACAGCGGGGGGATTGGGGGTGCTAGCAGTACCATTACAATAAATCACAACATTACAATAAATACAATGCAATGTGATATTTTGTGCAGTAATACTCACAGGAGACGTCTTCCCACATTTCCCGTCATTTCCCTTTGGACCGCCATGACCACTTCTTCCAGCTGTGACTTGACTCTGTAAAGTTTGAAACACAGACATCTTTGACTCCTCACTTCTCCACACATCCAACCCCAATATATATATATATATATATATATATATATATATATCACAGCAGCCCCTGCAGCCTATATTATGCCCCACAGTGGCACAATAGACTGTGGGGTATAATAGAGGTTGCAGGGGGGCCACTGTAGGGCATAATAGAGGTTACAGGGGCCACAGTGGACCCTTCAAGCTCTATTATGCCCCACAGTTGCACACCCATGAACTATTATTATACTCGGGGGTCTTTTCAGATCCTGAGTATAATAATCGGAGCACCAGGGGAGGTGAGAGAACATAATAAATGCTGTTACTCACCTCGCCGGGATCCGATTTTACTCCTAGCAGGCTTTGGGCCTATATGGTAATGTGTCAGACGTCACGTGGTCTGGGATATTACCATATAGGCCCAAAGCCTGTGCTAGCAGTAACATATAGGCCCAAAGCCTGTGGTAGCAGTAACAGCCTGTTACTATATAGGCCTAAAGCCTGTGCTAGCAGTAACAGGCTATTACTACTAGCACAGGCTTCGGGCCTATATAGTACTGCTAGCACAGGCTTCGGGCCTATATGGTAATATTCCAGACCACGTGACGTCTGGGCATTACCATATAGCCCCGAAGCCAGCTAGGAGTAACACTGGATCCCGGAGAGGTGAGTAACACTGTTTATTATGTTCTCTCACCTCCCCTGGGGCCCCGATTATTATACTCGGGGGTCTGAAAAGACCCCTGAGTATAATATTAGCGGCAGTGGGATCGCAGCCTGGCCCTATTCACTACCGCCCGCTGCGGCCTAAAGTACAAGGGGAAGCGGGGGCGGCAGTGAGCAGGTCCGGGTTGGTAAATAGGCCGCTGCCTGCTGGTAGATACTCCAGCAGGCAGCGGCCTATTATAAAACAAAAAAAAGTTATTATACTTACCGTCCGACCGCGCGCTGCTGCTCCCGCTGCTGCCGCATCCTCTTCTCTCAGGCGTCTGTCTGTGATGACGCCGCCTACGCTGATACGTAGATGGCTGAACAAGCGCAAGGACATCGGTAGCTCTCCTTGCGTTGGTTCTTAGGATTAGGGGAGGCGCCCTAAGCGCCTCCCCTAATCCTCCTCTGACATGGGCAGGGGCCCGATTGAAATGTCAGGGGCCCGATCAGGCCCCTAACCACCCGATCCACCCCTAACCACCCGATCGCATTGAATAAATTGAAAACAACAAAAAATATAGTAATAAAAAAAGCAGACAAAGGGGGCAAGACAGTAATTATGGACAAAGAAGATTATATCACTAGCTGTATGAGTATCCTCAACGATACTAGTACATATCGAGTATTAAAACAGAACCCCACTAATGAGTTTAAGGTAATACTCCAAAAGGTACTTGATGAGGGCATAGCACTTGGAGTTTTTACTAAAAACGAAGCTGAGTTTCTCAATAATCCTACCCCTATAACTGCCACATTATATGGCTTACCTAAATTACACAAGGAGACAAAACCAATTCCACTGCGTCCTATAATTTCAGGTCGTAACTCTCTGAATGAGAGACTGGGTATTTGGCTGGATCAAATTTTACAACCACTGGTACTCAGAGCCCCAGGCCATATTAAAGACAGCCGTGAAATCTTAAAAACATTCAATAATTTCAAATGGACAGAAGAAATGTCGTGGCTTAGCTGCGACGTGTGCTCCCTCTACCCCAGCATTCCCCACGGTTATGCCCTTGAGTCACTAGCGATACATTTATACAAGTACAGTACATATACTCCCAGTATGTGTGAGTACATCATTTCTGTTACTGCGTATTTATTAGGTCACAATTTTTTTGTTTTTCTCAACACATTTTATTTACAGATCAAGGGGGCTCCTATGGGAGCCCCCTTTTCACCTTCACTTGCTAATCTTTTTTTATCCATTTGGGAGGAAAGATATATCTTTTCCCCAGTTAATAACAAATTTTCTGATTATGTTTTCTGGTATGGGCGCTACATCGATGATATACTCATCGTGTGGTATGGAGATGTAGCGCCCATACCAGACTTTCTTTTCTTTTTGAACAGTACTTGTGTTGGCCTAAGTTTTACTTACACTCATGATATGTGTCATATTAATTTTTTGGATATCACCCTTAAGGGGTGTGTTGACACGGGACAAGTACAATCTACACTCTATCGGAAACCAACCTCTGGCAATACGATTTTAAAAGCAAGTAGTTGCCATCCTGCCTCTACATTCCGGGGCATCCCGGTTGGGGAATTGCTGCGTGCTAAGAGGGCTTGTAGTAATGAAAATGACTATGAGAAAGAGAGTAGGTCTATCATCAAGCGACTTAAGGATAGAGGGTATCATGAGGGTGGTCTCAGTAAGGCTATGAAAAAAGTGGAACTCAGGGAAAGAGACAGCTTATTAGTCAATAGCATTGCTGTAAAGAAGGACGATATACCAATTACTTTTACAACAAGATTCAGTCCTGAATTTGGTGACATTAGAAAAATTATTCAAAAAAATTTAACCATTTTAGAAATGGATCCAGTAGTCAAAAATATATTAAAATCTGGGATACAATTTGTCCCAAAAAGAGGTCTTACCCTGGGAAATGAACTATCTCCTAGTTTCTTGAGTGAAGCTACTCCCAGAAATAATCTGTCAGCCAGCAATCCAGGTTTCCAGAAATGTGGACGCTTAAAATGTAGAAGTTGTCAATTTACTACAAATATCCAGACTCTCTGTAGTTTTGTCACTAACTTCAAGGTGCAATTCAAATCTAATATGGATTGCAATTCAGATTATGTTATTTACTGCATTAAATGTTTGGATTGCAACCTTGACTATGTGGGCAGTACAACACGCCCAGTCAAAGTGAGATTATTAGAACATGTTAGGGACTGTAAGAAACTTGATTCAGAAAATATATCAGGAGCCTCACGACATTTTGCCAAGTTTCACAAAGGATCAGTTAAATCCCTTCAATTTTGGGGTATAGAACAGGTACCTGAGTCTCCAAGAGGAGGAGATAGAAAGAAAATATTATTGAAGAAAGAGGCCCTTTGGATATTGAGGTTCGGATGCCGATATCCTTCCGGAATGAATATCAAAACAGATCTTACATTAATCTACTAAATTTCTATAGATACATCCTTATTTAATATATTGGTTCGTATACACACATTTTGCGGTTTTTAAGTTGATTATCTTTAAGTGGATTATCTTTGGGTTCCGTAACACATGTTTTTCTTTCTGCGTTTTTCTTTCTGCGTTTTTCTTTTTCTTTTTGTTTACAACCGATTGATGCATAACTATTTTGGTTATTTTGGTTGTCAATAATGATATGTTTCCTTATGTTTCTTGTCCCATAGAGGAAATATCAATTCATGTTCTCCAATCTACACTTAATGCGGTTCTAGGAGAGTTTCTGGTAATTTTACCCACGAGTTGGGTTACATTTTCGTATATATCTGAAGATTGAGAGTGGATAGAATACAACTTGTACATCTCTTTCTTACCTGCTTGCTGTTGATTCTTTCGGCATAGTAATGTACATGATACGGTATAGTCTCTTTCATTTAGTTCCCGCAGAATATATCAATAGTAAGAGCATTAAGTCCTTATTGGTTAGAATCAGTCACGTGACTGCTCTTGATTGGTTACGGAGGGTCACGTGACTAGGTACATACGAGAAAGCGGTCTATGCTTGTCTGGGAGTCATAAAACAGTCCAGTTATATCGATCATGCAGGACCAAAAGATTTACAGAAGTAAAACTCCTATGATGCAGTTCAGGTATATTGAATACAGCATTATGAATACATATCCATATGTTTTGTGTACATTGCGTGATCGGATTCTGTAAGATGGGGATTTTGGTTTGCAAGTTTCCGGGATGTACATAGTGTATTAGACTGATTAGTCACTATTACTGTTATTGCTATTATGCTGATTGAATATTGAATGTGGAATGGAAAGAATCAATTTCATTACAACGCAACTTTATTTTATATATAAACACATTACAACAGGTTCAGGTGGCAGGAACTTAGTCAATCAATAATGGTGACTGATTGGCAATTCAAGAGGTGGGAGTTTCATCTCTGAAATCTACCTTTAAAAATGGTTCATTTAGAACTGACCGATAGAGCTATGACTAAGGGGCATTAAAAAACCCCGAAACGCGTCAGACTCGCGGCATGATGTTTTTTCTCACTTTTTCTTCCTTTTGTTGCACTTTTTAATGGATGTATATTTTTGTCTGGAGGTCCCTTTGACCTGTTTTAATTTGATGGAATAAACAAGATTTTATACTTACCTCAGTGTTGCGGATCCATACTAAGTTCGTATTGTTGCATCAACACAGCTCCGTGGAATCGGGAGAACGGGTCGTGCACCTGGGTAAATGCTTCTGAGACTAAAGAAACATTCATCTGAATGGTGAGCTTACCTCTTATATTTATATTTTGTTCATTTAAAGAAGTAGCTCACATGCTGAGAAAGTGTGAGCACCCCTGCTATAGACCCATTATACATAAATAGAATATTATATATTTAATATGTTAAATACCAGAACATATTATATTAGACATTTTAGATATAGTCTCTATTTATCTATGGAGACCATTTCCCGTCAGATATAAGAGGGTGTGTAATATTAGATGTGACCATATTGTACGTTTTTCTTTGCACATTATAACTTCTGTTGAACATTACTTTCTGTATTATTCCTGTCCTGGACATCAGGCCTGCTTTATACCTGCAGATCACATCATGATCAAGGATTTTTCTTTTCTGCTGTGGATGCAGATGATTCCTGAGTGTTGGACGCTGTTCACACTCATATACCACAGGCAGGGTCGGACTGGGGTGCCTAGGGCCCACCAGTGGGATTATTTCCAGGGGCCCACCCTACTGCCATATGTAATATCGCCCGTCCAGTTTTTGCCATTATACACGTTTAAAGTGCATTTTCACGCACAATACAGTGTGCAAAACAGCTATGGCTACACTACTACTTCTGTCATGCAACCAAAGATCGCAGTGTCCCTTTGGGACTCTTTCACATTAGTGAATGGAGTCGCATTGGGTCCCTCAGGTTGCAATGTGACTCCATTCACTAACATGAGTGAAAGAATCACAGGGCAACACATCTTTGGTTGTATGACAGAAGTTATAGTGTAGCCATAGCCTAATGCTAGGTTCACAACAGCGGCAAGCTCTCCGTCATACAGGTCCACCATGGGACCAGAATGACGGAGAGGTGGACTATCAAAATGGCGGTTACACACAGACAGTGGAAGACCTCATTAACATAATGAAGTCCGCCAGGTGTCAGCCATTTTCAGGCATTGTCAGGCAGATAAGGGTATGTTCACACATCAGTATGCCATCCGTCCGTTTGAATTCAGTTTGACACTTCAAAACGGACTGAGGCACATACTGATTGTATACTGACACCTTTTTATGCTGATAGCAAACGCTCTCTGTCCCCTAGAGGACAGATAAGGGGATTAAAAGTAGCAATTGTAAACAGAGTAGAGATCAGTATGTGCATCAGTCCGTTTTGAAGTGTCAAACTGAATTCAAACGGACGGATGGCATACTGATGTGTGAACATATCCTAAGTCCTCAGCGTTTCTGAAACTTGGATATTGTTATGCTGGAGCTCTAGAAAAGGGCACCAGCATAACAATAGAGTGGGACATTATCTATGGGGTGGGTGGACTACAACTCTCAACAGTTCCAGGGCATCTGGAGCTGCTGGGAGTTGTAGTAATTGAAAGATTTGGGGGCATCTTTCGATTGTCCACCTCAGACAGCGGGGGGATTGGGGGTGCTAGCAGTACCATTACAATAAATCACAACATTACAATAAATACAATGCAATGTGATATTTTGTGCAGTAATACTCACAGGAGACGTCTTCCCACATTTCCCGTCATTTCCCTTTGGACCGCCATGACCACTTCTTCCAGCTGTGACTTGACTCTGTAAAGTTTGAAACACAGACATCTTTGACTCCTCACTTCTCCACACATCCAACCCCAATATATATATATATATATATATATATATATATATATATATATATATATATATCACAGCAGCCCCTGCAGCCTATATTATGCCCCACAGTGGCACAATAGACTGTGGGGTATAATAGAGGTTGCAGGGGGGCCACTGTAGGGCATAATAGAGGTTACAGGGGCCACAGTGGACCCTTCAAGCTCTATTATGCCCCACAGTTGCACACCCATGAACTATTATTATACTCGGGGGTCTTTTCAGATCCTGAGTATAATAATCGGAGCACCAGGGGAGGTGAGAGAACATAATAAATGCTGTTACTCACCTCGCCGGGATCCGATTTTACTCCTAGCAGGCTTTGGGCCTATATGGTAATGTGTCAGACGTCACGTGGTCTGGGATATTACCATATAGGCCCAAAGCCTGTGCTAGCAGTAACATATAGGCCCAAAGCCTGTGGTAGCAGTAAGAGCCTGTTACTATATAGGCCTAAAGCCTGTGCTAGCAGTAACAGGCTATTACTACTAGCACAGGCTTCGGGCCTATATAGTACTGCTAGCACAGGCTTCGGGCCTATATGGTAATATTCCAGACCACGTGACGTCTGGGCATTACCATATAGCCCCGAAGCCAGCTAGGAGTAACACTGGATCCCGGAGAGGTGAGTAACACTGTTTATCATGTTCTCTCACCTCCCCTGGGGCCCCGATTATTATACTCGGGGGTCTGAAAAGACCCCTGAGTATAATATTAGCGGCAGTGGGATCGCAGCCTGGCCCGGGCCTATTCACTACCGCCCGCTGCGGCCTAAAGTACAAGGGGAAGCGGGGGCGGCAGTGAGCAGGTCCGGGTTGGTAAATAGGCCGCTGCCTGCTGGTAGATACTCCAGCAGGCAGCGGCCTATTATAAAACAAAAAAAAGTTATTATACTTACCGTCCGACCGCGCGCTGCTGCTCCCGCTGCTGCCGCATCCTCTTCTCTCAGGCGTCTGTCTGTGATGACGCCGCCTACGCTGATACGTAGATGGCTGAACAAGCGCAAGGACATCGGTAGCTCTCCTTGCGTTGGTTCTTAGGATTAGGGGAGGCGCCCTAAGCGCCTCCCCTAATCCTCCTCTGACATGGGCAGGGGCCCGATTGAAATGTCAGGGGCCCGATCAGGCCCCTAACCACCCGATCCACCCCATTGATGATCGGGCCCCTGCCTATGCTAAAATGATTAGCTGTATAGTCGGGGCCCGGGGGCCCACCGGGGGATCCCCCGGTGCTCCGGCGGGCCAGTCCGACCCTGACCACAGGCTACTTTATAAAAATGATATAACTATGCCTTATGGTTCCGAATATTGACTAATTAGTTGTGTGTCAAAGCGGTGAAATTCTTTATTGTGATTGTCCACAGCGTTGGATTCCAGTTTCTTGCCCTTACTTGGGGCAAGGAATGGACTTTTTTTTATTAATGGGAGAAAAGAAATGGTGTAGCAATACGCTAAAAGAAGAATGGAGTGTAGCTATACGCTACTGAAGAATAAACCTCCTAGGAATGGAGTGTAGCTATACGCTACTGAAAAATAAACCTCCTAGGAATGGAGTGTAGCTATACGCTACAAAAGAAAAACCTCCTAGGAATGGAGTGTAGCTATACGCTACTGAAGAATAAACCTCCTAGAAATGGAGTGTAGCTATACGCTACAGAAGAAAAACCTCCTAGGAATGGAGTGTAGCTATACGCTACTGAAGAATAAACCTCCTAGGAATGGAGTGTAGCTATACGCTACAGAAGAAAAACCTCCTAGGAATGGAGTGTAGCTATACGCTACAGAAGAAAAACCCTAGGAATGGAGTGTAGCTATACGCTACAGAAGAACAAACCTCCTAGGAATGGAGAGTAGCTATACGCTACAGAAGAACAAACCTCCTCGGAATGGAGTGTAGCTATACGCTACAGAAGAACAAACCTCAGAGGAATGGAGTGTAGCTATACGCTACAGAAGAACAAACCTCCTAGGAATGGAGTGTAGCTATACGCTACAGAAGAACAAACCTCAGAGGAATGGCGTGTAGCTATACGCTACAGAAGAACAAACCTCCTAGGAATGGAGTGTAGCTATACGCTACAGAAGAACAAACCTCCTAGGAGTAGAGTGTAGCTATACGCTACAGAAGAATATAACTCCAAGTAATTGAGTGTAGCTATACGCTAAAGAAGAATAAACCTCCAAGAAATGGAGTGTAGCTATACGCTACAGAAGAACAAACCTCCTAGGACTGGAGTGTAGCTATACGCTACAGAAGAACAAACCTCCTAAGAATGGAGTGTAGCTATACGCTACAGAAGAACAAACCTCCTAGGAATGGAGTGTAGCTATACGCTACAGAAGAACAAACCTCCTAGGAATGGAGTGTAGCTATACGCTACAGAAGAACAAACCTCAGAGGAATGGAGTGTAGCTATACGCTACAGAAGAACCATCCTCCTAGCAATGGAGCGTAGCTATACGCTACAGGAGAAATATAACTCCAAGGAATCGAATGTAGCTATACGCTACTGAAGAACAAATCTCCTAGGAATGGAGTGTAGCTATACGCTACAGAAGAACAAACTTCCTAGGAATGGAGTGTAGCTATACGCTACAGAAGAACAAACCTCCTAGGAGTAGAGTGTAGCTATACGCTACAGAAGAATATAACTCCAAGGAATTGAGTGTAGCTATACGCTACAGAAGAACAAACGTCCTAGGACTGGAGTGTAGCTATACGCTACAGAAGAACAAATCTCCTAGGAATGGAGTGTAGCTATACGCTACAGAAGAACAAACTTCCTAGGAATGGAGTGTAGCTATACGCTAAAGAAGAACAAACCTCCTAGGAGTAGAGTGTAGCTATATGCTACAGAAGAATATAACTCAAAGGAATTGAGTGTAGCTATACGCTACAGAAGAACAAACGTCCTAGGAATGGAGTGTAGCTATACGCTACGAGAAGAACAAACGTCCTAGGAATGGAGTGTAGCTATACGCTACGAGAAGAATATAACTCCAAGGAATGGAGTGTAGCTATACGCTACTGAAGAATAAACCTCCTAGGAGTAGAGTGTAGCTATATGCTACAGAAGAATATAACTCAAAGGAATTGAGTGTAGCTATACGCTACAGAAGAACAAACGTCCTAGGAATGGAGTGTAGCTATACGCTACAGAAGAACAAATCTCCTAGGAATGGAGTGTAGCTATACGCTACAGAAGAACAAACTTCCTAGGAATGGAGTGTAGCTATACGCTACAGAAGAACAAACCTCCTAGGGGTAGAGTGTAGCTATATGCTACAGAAGAATATAACTCAAAGGAATTGAGTGTAGCTATACGCTACAGAAGAACAAACGTCCTAGGAATGGAGTGTAGCTATACGCTACAGAAGAACAAACGTCCTAGGAATGGAGTGTAGCTATACGCTACAGAAGAACAAACGTCCTAGGAATGGAGTGTAGCTATACGCTACAGAAGAACAAATCTCCTAGGAATGGAGTGTAGCTATACGCTACAGAAGAACAAACCTCCTAGGAATGGAGTGTAGCTATACGCTACAGAAGAACAAACCTCAGAGGAATGGAGTGTAGCTATACGCTACAGAAGAACCATCCTCCTAGCAATGGAGCGTAGCTATACGCTACAGGAGAAATATAACTCCAAGGAATCGAATGTAGCTATACGCTACTGAAGAACAAATCTCCTAGGAATGGAGTGTAGCTATACGCTACAGAAGAACAAACTTCCTAGGAATGGAGTGTAGCTATACGCTACAGAAGAACAAACCTCCTAGGAGTAGAGTGTAGCTATATGCTACAGAAGAATATAACTCAAAGGAATTGAGTGTAGCTATACGCTACAGAAGAACAAACGTCCTAGGAATGGAGTGTAGCTATACGCTACAGAAGAACAAACGTCCTAGGAATGGAGTGTAGCTATACGCTACGAGAAGAATATAACTCCAAGGAATGGAGTGTAGCTATACGCTACTGAAGAACAAACCTCCTAGGAGTAGAGTGTAGCTATATGCTACAGAAGAATATAACTCAAAGGAATTGAGTGTAGCTATACGCTACAGAAGAACAAACGTCCTAGGAATGGAGTGTAGCTATACGCTACAGAAGAACAAATCTCCTAGGAATGGAGTGTAGCTATACGCTACAGAAGAACAAACTTCCTAGGAATGGAGTGTAGCTATACGCTACAGAAGAACAAACCTCCTAGGAGTAGAGTGTAGCTATATGCTACAGAAGAATATAACTCAAAGGAATTGAGTGTAGCTATACGCTACAGAAGAACAAACCTCCTAGGAATGGAGTGTAGCTATACGCTACAGAAGAATAAACCTCCTAGGAGTAGAGTGTAGCTATACGCTACAGAAGAATATAACTCCAAAGAATGGAGTGTAGCTATACGCTACTGAAGAACAAACTTCCTAGGAATGGAGTGTAGCTATACGCTACAGAAGAACAAACCTCAGAGGAATGGAGTGTCGCTATACGCTACAGAAGAACAAACCTCCTAGGAATGGAGTGTAGCTATACGCTACAGAAGAACAAATCTCCTAGGAATGGAGTGTAGCTATACGCTACAGAAGAACAAACCTCCTAGGAGTAAAGTGTAGCTATACGCTACAGAAGAATATAACTCCAAGGAATTGAGTGTAGCTATACGCTACAGAAGAACAAACCTCCTAGGAATGGAGTGTAGCTATACGCTATGAGAAGTAAGAGGGGAGACATGGAGGTGCAGGCTGTGTGAGCAAGATGGGAGAGATGGGGGAAGGCTGTGTGAGCAAGAAGGGGGGAATGGGGGTTCAGGCTCTGGGGGGGATGGGCACTGTGAGCATATAATACTGTGGGGGGTGTCACTGGTGAGCACATAATTCTGTTTGGGGGCCCCTGTGGTGCACAAAATAATGTTTGGGGGTCACTATGGAGTACCTAATTCTGTTTGGGGGCCTCTGTGGTGCACATAATACTGTATGGGGGTCACTATGGAGCACGTAATACTGTTTGGGGGCTTCTGTGGTGCACATAATACTGTATGGGGGTCACTATGGAGCACGTAATACTGTTTGTGGGCCTCTGTGGTGCACATAATACTGTATGGGGGTCACTATGGAGCACGTAATACTGTTTGGGGGCCTCTGTGGTGCACATAATACTGTATAGGGGTCACTATGGAGCACATAATACTGTTTGGGGGTCACTATGGAGCACATAATACTGTTTGGGGGTCACTATGGAGCACATAATACTGTTTGGGGGTCACTATGGAGCACGTAATACTGTTTGGGGGTCACTATGGAGCACATAATACTGTTTGGGGGGTCACTATGGAGCACGTAATACTTTTTGGGGGCCCCTGTGGAGCACGTTATGCTGTCCCAGTATTGCTTACATGTGGGGCGCTGCGCTGCTTGCTCACCGTATTCTTGATAGCTGCAGTTGTGGGTACTAAAGCTGTATCCCTTTCTGGTATCTGAGATATTGCTTTAGCGCCCATAACCGCCACTATCAAGAATTCGCTCTGGTAAGGGGATAGGGGGCCCTGGGCAAAAGTTTGTACCCAGGCCCACAAAACATTAGTTACACCAATGGTGGCTGCTCTGGGTCCAGGCACCGCCATTAATATACCTTATTTTTAACTAGATGGACTGTGCTGATACACAGACGTCCTGCACTTGGATGTAAAGTGGGCACCTCCGTTCATCAGGATCCCAGGTAGGTGAGAATAACACTTTTTTTTAGCTTAGTTGTAGGTATTTTAATAGTACAAGGGGTTGTTTGGAGGGGTAAATTATAATTATAAGGGAGGGGGCATTATGGACATAAGGGGGGGTCACTTATATAAGGGTTATTAGGGGACATTAGGAATACAAGGGGAGGTTATATTAGGAGGCATTATGAACATAAGGGGGTGGTCATTGATATTAGGGGTCATTAGGGGTGCAGTATTTGTCAGGGGGAATCAGGGGCATACTATGAGGGGGCAATTAATTTCATTAAAGTGGCACTGACGCTGCAAACTGCAACAAAATAGCGCTGCAGGAAAAACCGCAGCAGCAACGCATTCTGTTTTTTTCCCGCAGCGCTTTTCACTTTCTGCTTCCATTACACCTATAGGGAAACCAACAGTGTTTTCGTAGGTATAAGTGATATTCCCCAACGGTTTTGGAAATCGCAGCATGTTCACTACACATAATTTTCCACAATATGTGGATGGGATTTGCTAGAATCCCATTCACATTGCAGGAACTGTTGGCTTTTCCCGTGGTGTTTTCGCCATATGAAGCCCCATCCACACTTTGCGGTAAAATAAGATACATGCTGTAATTTACAAAGCAGTCTTGGTTTTAGAGTTAGACATTGCAGCATGCCTACGGAAATTCTGGCGGTTTCAATATAATTGAAGCAGAAAATAGAGAGGAAAGCTCTGCAAACTTTCTGTGCAAAGGGCTGCAGGAAGAAACGTGATGTGTCATGGACGCGGTTTTTCCCGCAGCGCTTTTTTGCTGCAGGACACCACGTGGGGCCTTAGGCTTAAGGAGTTTTCCAGTTCATTTATATTGATGATCTATCCTCAGAATAAATAATCAATAAGAGATAAGTGACCCCCTGATCAGTTGTATGAAGGGGCCATGGTGCCTGTGTATATCACACGCTGTCTGTTTATAGTGACAGTGTGGTGTAATTACAGCCTTGTCACATAGACGCTTATAGGACTAGGCTGTAGTTGCATAACATGGCCACTATGAGATGTACAATACTGTGTAAACAGAGAAGGGGTCAAAGCGCTTGCACAGATGCCACGATTCACTCAAACAGCTGATTCATCCCTCATTATTACACCTCAGCCACGGAGGTGTAAAAAAAAAAAAAAAACACACTCGACTGTCCCCAGCACCCTGTTGTCCTCCGCCTCTGTCTGTTCGGTCTCATGGCAACACCTCATTTCTGGAAATTCTGTACCCAATTCCTCTTAGCGGTCACATGAGGTGCAGGACTCCCAGCAAGAAGGTGCCGGCACGAGACTGAATGGACACTGGCGGAGGACAACAGGTTGCTGAGGACAGGTGAGTATGCTTTTTTATTTTAAACCTCCAGCCCAGCACATGAGTTGCTCCAATTCCTGGACAATATCTTTAAAGGATTTATCCATGTTTCTAATATTTATGGCCTGTACTTAGGATAAGCCATCAATATTACATCTGTGGGAATCTGACAGCCCAAGACCTCTGCAGATGAGCTTTTTCATTACAGTGCGGCTACAGGTAATGGTGACAATTCTAGGAGCCACGCTGCTCTCTTGCCATACAGGATGTAGCAGTGGGTTTAGGTAGTACAGTGGTCCCATGTATAGGGGCGAGCAGCAGGCTCCATGTTATTACCTTTAGCCGTCCTGTCTTGGTACAACTGATCTGCAGGGTCCTGGCGGTGGGCCCCTAAAACAATTCCACTGGTGGGCCCTAGACACCCAGTCGACCCTGCGTGACACATTTGAGCAAAAGGCATGTCATCACTACAGGGCGGGAAGCAAGGATAGAGTTCTATTTAGTGATTGGATACATTTTAAACTTCAGATATAATCGAATTTCCTATTGGTCAGAAATCTGCAGGTGTTCTCAGTTACCAATTAGCTTCTTCCTTTAAATTGAGGCATATTCCCTATAACCTTTACCACCCCCTGACGAAGACCTAGCGGTCGAAACGCGCGTCGGGTGTCCGACCTGTGGATAGTGGATACTTGGTCACTGATTTCATCATGGGTGAGCAGTCAGTACTTATTGTTACAACCTACATTCTCTCATTGCTGTGACATGAGTTGTGTTTAGTCTTAGGGCTTAAATGTTATGTACCTTGCTTGCTCTTTTATACATACATGTATATTCATGGTCATTTGGGCACATGCCGTTATGTTTTGACTTTAGTTATATGTATGATAATGAGTGATATTACAATTAGTCATTGGTATGACATATACTTTGCAAGATAGATACATACATATCCCTAAGCATCAATATTTCATCTATGGGCAATAATACATATTGTATTGATATTTTATATCTATCTAACTCTGCTGCTCCAACAATGTCTTTTGTTATGTATGATATTTTCGCCACCTAGTGGTAAATTGTTGTACTACACTGGATTATCTATATCTGCTGTTGATATATAATACTACAAACCTTTAGATCAGGGGTCCTCCAACCACGGCCCGCGGGCCACATACGGCCCTCCGAGAACATTTATCTGGCCCGCCGCACGTGGCCCTCGCCGCCGCCGGGATCGTTCACTAACAGGGAATATGATTCCCTGTTAGTGAGCGGACCGCTGCTTTCAGTTCTATGTGCAAATGCACATAGAACTGAAAGCTGTCAGTGTAGGCCGACGCAGGCGCGATTACGTCATCGCTCCTGCAGTCTGAAGGAGGAGAACGTGCGGCAGTTGCTCTTTATGGGTAAAGCTATATGAAGTGTTTGTTGTACTGAGGAGTATATAATGCAGTGAAGGAGGTACTGAGAAGTATATAATACAGTGAGGGGGTACTGAGGAGTATATAATACAGTGAGGGGGTACTGAGGAGTATATAATACAGTGAGGGGGTACTGAGGAGTATATAATACAGTGAGGAGGTACTGAGGAGTATATAATACAGTGAGGGGGTACTGAGGAGTATATAATGCAGTGAAGGGGGTACAGAGGAGTATATAATGCAGTGAAGGGGGTACTGAGGAGTATATAATGCAGTGAAAGGGGTACTGAGGAGTATATAATGCAGTGAAGGGGGTACTGAGGAGTATATAATACAGTGAGGGGGTACTGAGGAGTATATAACACAGTGAGGGGGTACTGAGGAGTATATAATACAGTGAAGGGGTACTGAGGAGTATATAATATAAAATGCAGTGAAGGGGGTACTGAGGAATATATAATAAAGTAGGTAGTACTGAGGAGCATATAATACAGTGGGCTGGGGGGGGCGTACTGAGGAGCGTATAATACAGTGTGTGTGTGGGGGTACTGAGGAGTATATAATACAGTGGGGTGGGGGGACATACTGAGGAGCATATAATACAGTGGGGTGGGGGGCGTACTGAGGAACGTATAATACAGTGGCGGGCGTATTGAGGAGTGTATAATACAGTGGGGGCGTACTGAGGAGCGTATAATTCAGTGGGGGGTGTACTGAGGAGCATATAATACAGTGGGGGCGTACTGAGGAGCGTAGTGGTGGGTGTACTGAGGAGCATATAATACTGTGGGGGGGAGTGCTTCTGTGGAGCATATAATCTTACCTTTTTTTCAAACTATATTTTTCGGCCCTCCAGTGGTTTAAGGGACAGTGAACCGGCCCCCTGTTCGAAAAGTTTGAGGACCCCTGCTTTAGATAATTCACAAGTATCCTTACTCTCGGTTTGTCGGGATAGAACCCAGCCCCTTTTGTATTGCTGTCTTGTCAGTTTTTAATGATGTTGAATTGTTGAATAAAAATTGATTTTATTATTTTTTATACATTACTTTGAGTATTGTGTTATTCTCCGCTGCTTCCACAGCCTCTATTTTAGCAGAATCAACCAGGTACGTGGAGGGGACGGAATGGGGAAGACCCGAACTCACTGATCAGACCCCGGGCTGCCCATTAGCATCACCGGCATCCCCCGAACCGCCGCAAGAGGTGCTGATCAGGCACAAAACATACTGAAACCCCTGAGATGCCGGCGGTCCAGTTTGACCGCCGGCATCTCAGGGGTTAACACCCGCAATCGGACCTGGTTCCAACCGCGGGTGATACCGGCAGTGTATAATACAGCGTATGTTACGGCTGACACCCGCAGAGCATGGTGCGCACACAGTTTCTGCAGCCGCGGTTTGCGGGAAATACTTCTTGGCAGCACCGTACTATTATGGCGGATATCGGGAACGGGTTAATGTCGTCTGTATATTGCAGAAAACCCTGTTTCCAAAAATGCAGCATATTAATTTTACCTGTGTGAATAGAATTATAGTCAGGAAGGCAAAAAATATAGCTGAATTTTTTTCAGCTGTTTATTTTTTACAATATTCTGTAGCCTTAGCCTCAGAATATTTTTTATTGCCTACCGTTCATTCCTATGAGAGTTTCTGGCTAAGACCCCATGATGCAGAAACGCAGCTTTTTCAGTTGCAGATTTAGTTGTAGTTTTTTGAGCCAAAGCCAAGAATGTCTACAGAAGGAATGGAAAATATATAGGAAGTTCTTATACTTCTACCTTCTGTTCAATCTACTCCTAGCGTTGGCTCAAAAAAAAACAAAAATGCTACAATTTTGCAACTAAAAAAAAGCTGCATTTCCACAACATGGGGCCAAAACCTTGGGCTGGGGACCAAAAGCCCTGCTGGAAAAATCGTGGTGTTTCAGAGTACAGGCAAAATAGATATGATTCTAGCGAATCCCACGCCCATTTTACGGTAAAAACCAAAGTGCCGACACACTGCGATTTCCAAAACCGGCACGGTTTTGGAAATTGCAGCATGTCAATTATATCTATAGACACGCCAGCGGTTTCTTCATAGATATAATTGTAACAGAAAGTCCGCGGAGGAAAACTTTGTAAACTTTCTGTTTAAAGTGCAACGGGAAGAACAGCAATGCATTGCTGGCGCGGTTTTTACTGCAGCACTTTATTGCTGTGGGTCCTAACATGGGGCCTTAGCCTCAAGCTTGGTTCACATCTGTGCATGGGTTTCTATTTGGGAGGTCTGCTTGGGGAAAAAAAAAAAAAAGCAGTTACAATAGGAAACCTGCGGACCCCATAGACTATAATGGGGTCCATGTGGTTTCTGCCCCCCAAAAAACGAAGAATGCGGAAAGAAATGCGCTGCTTGCAGTGCTTTTCTCTATATTTTTCATGCGGAGAGGGTAACTGATGTGAACCGAGCCTTGGTCAGAATCCGCCTAATGATAGGGTGTGAGTTTTTTTTTTTTCCTCTACCTCAAAAAAAAAGCAGCTTGAGGGGAAAAAAACTGCCACTGGGATTGAAATAAATGGGAGGGAGAGTTTGGCATCTTTTCAGGAAGATTTGGAGGCCTCAAAATCCACCTGCATAAAATCTTTGTAAACACAGGCATGGAAATATATGCTATGTATGCTTTATATATGCTGCGGTGCTATAAATGGAGTGACGATTGGCTGTAGTTTATATCCCCCTGCTTCTCTGATCGTAACCCGGAAATAATGTAATGATAGTATGGTAATAAAAGGAAACTTAAAAATCTTGTCTATACATTCATCCACTATATAAATGTACACCATAAAAATTCATACAATGCCCTTATAGATGATAGAATCCACTATATACATACAAGGCTGGGTCCAGGTTTTGTGGGCTCCTGGGCGACAGAGGCTCAGTGGGCCCCTTTTGGAGCAACCCATGTGCCACTGGGTGGGATTTTTTTTTCTGAGGCAGACCTACTGGAGTGGAATGTATTACAGTCCATTCCATAAAAGTAGCTAGAACTTGTTTAGACATCAGAAAGTAAAGAGCAATTTTAGGCAGACATCTTGCCCCGGATTCCTCTTTATTTTCTGCTCACGGTGGTGAATACAGAGCATCAGCAGGCCCTTGTGGCTTTCCTCCTCTGATAGGCCCAAATAAATGGGTATAATCAGAGAAGAGTCTCAAGCCTTGGCCTCCGAATAAGCTGCAGAATCTGCAGCAAGACCTTTTTTTTTACCGTGTCCTGCACTAATTGTTTCCAATGGGAGCCAGAATGAGGGAAGAATCTGCCGCTGATTTGGGAGCGAAATCCGTTGCAAAATTAATACCAGATTCCACCGTGTGAACAGAGGCTGAATCTGTTAACAGTGCAATGAACACTTTTATCTCTATTAATGGAAGTGCTCAATGCAGAGTCTAAGGGGGTCCCCACAGATACATATACAAATATATACACAGACATGGTACAATAAATATATAGAGGGACATAACTAGAAAAGACTCAGCCCCATAGAATGCTTTTGACTTGGGTCCCCCCATAGCATAGCGCCTCCTTTTCTGGTCACCACACTGTATAACGCCCATTTAAACAAACTATAATGTCCCACAGTTGCCCTGGAGAGGATTTAGGAGAATACAAGACAGTGCAGTAACATTTAGTGACTTACAGGTGACGTCTCTGACTAATCGTTCACATTACCCTTCTCTTTCTTCTGGACCGCCGTGACCGCTTCTTCCAGTCTCTCTAAAGTTTGCAGCACACACATTTTAGGCTCCTCGCTTTTCCAGCCACTTGACCCACATTGCCCTCACCTGCACACCCATCCTAATGCTACCCCCAATTATAAAATATATAATATAACCCTTCATAATGAATAAACCCCCCAAGTCAATCTTTAAATTAATAACTTCCCGGTGTACCCCTTGTTAATAGTGCCCCTTATTAACTCCTTAGCGACCCTTGACGTAACTGTACGTCATGGGTCGCATGGGGATGTATAGAGCGAGCTCACACGCTGAGCTCGCTCCATACACGGCAGATGCCGGCTGTATAATACAGCCAGGACCTGCCAATAACAGCAGCGGTTGGTGCCCGAGCCGATCGCTACACACTGCGGTCAAACGTGACCGCAGTGTGTAAACGGCGCCGGCGGCATGGGCGCCGCCATGTTTCGCCGATCGCCGCCCTCCTGAACGTCACATGAGGGCGGTGATCGGTTGCTATGACAGCCGGAAGCCTATTGAAGGCTTCCAGGCTTGTCTCTGCATGAGATCTATTAGACGATGCCAGAGGCATCGTCTAATAGAAGTGCTGCGATTTTCCTATTCACTGCAATACTGTAGTATTGCAGTGAATAGTATGAGCGATCAGACCCCCTAGGTTTCAAGGTACCTAAGGGGTCTGATCATAAATGTAACAGAAGAAAAAAAAAAGTTTTTAAAAGTATTAAAAAAATAAAAAAAATATAAAAGTTCAAATCACCCCCCTTTCCCTAGATTAGCTATAAAAGTAATTAAAGAACATTAAACAAAAACATATTAGGTATCCCCGCGCTCCAAAATGCCCGAACTATTAGAATATTAAAACATTTATCCCATACTGCGAACGGCGTAGCGGCAAAAAAAATAAAAACAGCCAAAAAGCGTTTTTTTCAACACTTTGCCTCCTATAAAAAATTGAATAAAAAGTGATCAAACCATCAGATCTTTCCCCAAATGGTATCAATAGAAACGTCATCTTGTCCCGCATAAAAAGACACCACAACCAGCTCCATACATGAAAATATGAAAAAGTTACAGGTGTTAGAACATGATGACACAAAATTTTTTTTCTATTTTGCAAAGTTTATCATTTTTTTAAAAGTATCAAAACATTTCAAATACTATATAAATTTGGTATCACCGCGTTCGTACTGACACGTAGAACACAGGTAACATGTCATTTGTACCAAACATTGAACGCTGTAAAAATTAAACCCATAAGAAAATGGCGCAAATGCATTTTTTCTCCAATTGCACCTCATTCTGAATTTTTTTCCAGCTTCCCAGTACATTGCACAGCATATTGAATGATGCCATTACAAAGTACAATTTGTCCCGCAAACAATAAGCCATCATGTGACTCTGTGAACTGAAAAATGAAAAAGTTATGGCTCTTGAAATGTGAGGAGGGAAAAACGAAAATGCGAAACCAAAAAATGGCCTGGTCCTTAAGGGGTTAATAATGCCCCAGGTGTTTCCTAATTAAAAGGTAAACAAAAAGTAAAACAAAAATTGTGGGGTTCCAATACCCGAGACCCCCACTGATCAGCTGCTTGAATGAACTGCGGTACCTGAGTAAGTGCCGTGACCGCTTCTCTGTTTACATAGTATAATTCATCTCATGGCGGCCATATAATGTAACTAGAGCCTCGTCCTATACACATCCACGTGACAAGGCTTTAATGACATCACACGATCACTATAAACAGACAGGTGTGATATAAACAGGCGCCATAGCCCCTTCATACAGCTGGCCGGTGGGGAGTCACTGATCTCTTATTGATGATTAATTCTGAGGATAGATTACCAATAAAGTCTGAGGCCTCATGTGGTGTCCTGCAGCAAAAAAGCGGTGACGCATTGCTTTTCTTCCTGCAATCCTTTACGCAGAAAGTTTGCACAGGTTCCCTCTGTGTACTTTCTGCTTCAATTATATCTAAACCACTGGCGTTTCCGTAGGTATGCTGCGATTTCCAAAATCGAAGCTGTTTTGGAAATCACAGCATGTTAATTATACCTATGAAAACACCGGCGGTTTTCCTATAGGTATAATGGAAGCAGAGAGTCTGCATATGAAACCTCTGCGGACCTTCCGTGAAAAGCACTGCAGGAAAAAGCCATAATGCGTTATTGCTGCGGTTTTCCTGCAACGCTATTATGTTGCAACCCGCCACGCGGGGCCTTAGTCTTAATAAAGCCCAAGTGTTACTTAATTAAATTGCCCCCTCATATTATGCCCCTGATTCCCCCTGACATAAATACTGCGCCTCTAATGACCTCTTATATAAATGACCACCCCCTTATGTTCATAATGCCTCCTAATTAGGGTTGAGCGATCGGGATCGGAAAAGATCGGATTTCGATCGGCGATCGAGTAAATTTCACGATCACGATCGGAATTCCGACCCGATCTTTTCCAGCGGGATCGAGATCGGAGGTTATCTCAAGATTGGCTCAACCCTAAAAGTGACTTTTCCCATAGAGAAGCATTGACTAGGGTTGAAGATCGGGTTCGGAAAGGATCTGATTCCGATCGGCGATCGAGCAAATTTCACGATTGCGATCAGGATCGAAATCAGCTGGAAAATGATCGGAAATCGGATTTTAAGATCGATCTTGAAATCTCAAGATCGGCTCAACCCTACTCCTAATAGAAATGATGCCCCCTAATATAAATTCCCCCTTGTATATATAATACCCCTAATAACACTTATATAAATGACCCCCCCCCCTTTATATTCATAATCTCCCCTCCTAAGAACCCCTTATACTATTAAAATACCTATAAGGGCTCGTTCACATCTGCGCCCAGGACTCCATTATGCAGGTTTCCTGCATAAAACAGAGCAGGAGACGGAAACCTGCAGGAGTCTTTCTCACCCATTCATTGGAATGGTTGAGAAAGCTGTCCGGCCGTGAGCGGCGGTGAGCATTTTATGTCCGGATTAAAAAAAACGGTTTCGCGGCGGAGAGCATAAAACGCTCACCACCACTCACGGCCGGACCCAGTGGAGACCACAGAACGGAGACCAGAAAACAGGTGTGAACCTAGCGTTACTAAGCTAAAAACAACCACAAAAATAAGTTATACTCACCTACCTGCGAACCTGATGAACAGAGCTGCTGCATTGTCCGTGTCCACATGCAGGACGGCTGTGTCGCGTTGGTTTGGCGTCATTGCGACGGCCATGCTGAGAAGCAGACGTCTCTCTGCTTTCTCCCTGTCTTGTAAACTGCAGGGCGCAGGCCTCATGTGCCTTTCGGTTACAAGTTGCTGTAGGAGATATAATCGACTATATACATGTACACCGTATAAAACGGTTATACAATATCCATATAGGTGATAGAATCCCCTATATACATGTATGCCATATAAAACTCATACAATATCCATATAGGTGATAGAATCCCCTATATACATGTATGCCATATAAAACTCATACAATATCCATATAGGTGATAGAATCCCCTATATACATGTATGCCATATAAAACTCATACAATATCCATATAGGTGATAGAATCCCCTATATACATGTATGCCATATAAAACTCAAACAATATCCATATAGGTGATAGAATCCCCTATATACATGTATGCCATATAAAACTCATACAATATCCATATAGGTGATAGAATCCCCTATATACATGTATGCCATATAAAACTCAAACAATATCCATATAGGTGATAGAATCCACTATATATATGTACATCATATAAAGTCACGCCATGTCCATATAAATAACTTCATATAGTTCGGATCATGTGTCTTACAGCACAGCACCAGAAATAATGTCATACAGCAGCCAAATAATTAATATACAGCACCATGTGAATAGTGTCATATACTAGTGATATATAAATTGGCCCATATAACGTCTTATGAGTCGGACCATACAATGCCTATATAAATACTACTTGTACTTATGGTGTCAGACAGAGTCCAGATGCTGCCACATCTCACACTGCCCATATACACAGTGTTATACAGAAGCCATGTGAATGAATGCTACCATACAGTGCCATACAGTAACCATCACTGACTGATGAGCATACAGCACATAACACATGACAGGATCAGCACAGTATATACGACCAGTGCTGTAGGCTCCGCCCCTTTTTAGTCAGTCACAAGGAGAATGTGATGTCACAGCTCGAGCTGCTTACCAACGGAAAGTGCAGCTGGTGACATTCTAGACCCTGAAGAAGTGGCAACTGCCAAAAGGAGAGAGAGCGCCCAACAGAAGGAGGAGCCACATATTGGATGAGATCACCCACAGGAGAAGAACCCCTGAGGCGAGCGCCCGGCCGCTGATAGGAGAATCCAGCCAGGAGGATGCGGAGCTGCTATTCCAGGTATGGAGAGAGTAAAGTTAGGCAGCGGCTCCATCTAGTGGCCGCTGTGTAGTATGACAGCTTTGTGAGCCAGTTACCAAATAAATGTTCAGGTTTTGTAATGGAGTGTTATAAACTGTCAGCACAGATGTCCTATAGGGGGCGATGTAACCATGTCATTGCCAACATTTTTGTTACAATATGACAGTATCCCCTCCCCCACGAATGACAGACAGTCCTGGGAAAACTATTCCAAAAATTTCTTTCTCATTTCCTGATATATTTTGTAAATCCTGCATGCTGACTGTCTTCTTTTAGTACAGATAGATCCACAGTAACCAGGAAACCAATAACACACATCAGATAAATGGTTATGTCATTTATCATTTAGGCTGCATTCACACTTATGTTCTAGGAACAGAAAAATGGAAAGTAAGCGGGAGATGGATCTATTATTTGGTGAATCCCTATAGACCAGGGGTGCCTAATACGTCGATCGCGATCTACCAGTTGATCGCAATGGACGTATGGGTCGATCGCGGGATGCAGCCAGGCATCCCCGCTGTCTGCTTCTTCACAGCGCAAGCTGAGAGTTATCTCTGGACACTGGCAGACTGGGGCTGCGGCAGCCCCGCCTGCCAGTTTCTGTAGATAACTTTCAGCCTGCGCTGTGAACAAACACTTGCAGGCTGCTCTTAGGGATGGAGGGGGCCGGGGTACTGCTGCTTCTTCACAGCGCAGGCTGAGAGTCATCTATAGACACTGGCAGGTGGAGCTGCCGCAGCCCCAGCCTGCCAGTGTCCAGAGATAACTCTCAGCCTGCGATGTGAAGAAGCAGACAGCGGGGATGCCTGGACAGCCACCTCTCACGAACCGCCAGGCCACGCCCACATACACAGCCCCGCCCACTCCACATACAGGCCCGGCCCCGCCCACAAGAAGTGGGTAGTCGATCTTAGGGCTTGGCCATTTAAAGAAGTAGCTCACATGCTGAGAAAGTGTGAGCACCCCTGCTATAGACCCATTATACATAAATAGAATATTATATATTTAATATGTTAAATACCAGAACATATTATATTAGACATTTTAGATATAGTCTCTATTTATCTATGGAGACCATTTCCCGTCAGATATAAGAGGGTGTGTAATATTAGATGTGACCATATTGTACGTTTTTCTTTGCACATTATAACTTCTGTTGAACATTACTTTCTGTATTATTCCTGTCCTGGACATCAGGCCTGCTTTATACCTGCAGATCACATCATGATCAAGGATTTTTCTTTTCTGCTGTGGATGCAGATGATTCCTGAGTGTTGGACGCTGTTCACACTCATATACCACAGGCAGGGTCGGACTGGGGTGCCTAGGGCCCACCAGTGGGATTATTTCCAGGGGCCCACCCTACTGCCATATGTAATATCGCCCGTCCAGTTTTTGCCATTATACACGTTTAAAGTGCATTTTCACGCACAATACAGTGTGCAAAACAGCTATGGCTACACTACTACTTCTGTCATGCAACCAAAGATCGCAGTGTCCCTTTGGGACTCTTTCACATTAGTGAATGGAGTCGCATTGGGTCCCTCAGGTTGCAATGTGACTCCATTCACTAACATGAGTGAAAGAATCACAGGGCAACACATCTTTGGTTGTATGACAGAAGTTATAGTGTAGCCATAGCCTAATGCTAGGTTCACAACAGCGGCAAGCTCTCCGTCATACAGGTCCACCATGGGACCAGAATGATGGAGAGGTGGACTATCAAAATGGCGGTTACACACAGACAGTGGAAGACCTCATTAACATAATGAAGTCCGCCAGGTGTCAGCCATTTTCAGGCATTGTCAGGCAGATAAGGGTATGTTCACACATCAGTATGCCATCCGTCCGTTTGAATTCAGTTTGACACTTCAAAACGGACTGAGGCACATACTGATTGTATACTGACACCTTTTTATGCTGATAGCAAACGCTCTCCGTCCCCTAGAGGACAGATAAGGAGATTAAAAGTAGCAATTGTAAACAGAGTAGAGATCAGTATGTGCATCAGTCCGTTTTGAAGTGTCAAACTGAATTCAAACGGACGGATGGCATACTGATGTGTGAACATATCCTAAGTCCTCAGCGTTTCTGAAACTTGGATATTGTTATGCTGGAGCTCTAGAAAAGGGCACCAGCATAACAATAGAGTGGGACATTATCTATGGGGTGGGTGGACTACAACTCTCAACAGTTCCAGGGCATCTGGAGCTGCTGGGAGTTGTAGTAATTGAAAGATTTGGGGGCATCTTTCGATTGTCCACCTCAGACAGCGGGGGGATTGGGGGTGCTAGCAGTACCATTACAATAAATCACAACATTACAATAAATACAATGCAATGTGATATTTTGTGCAGTAATACTCACAGGAGACGTCTTCCCACATTTCCCGTCATTTCCCTTTGGACCGCCATGACCACTTCTTCCAGCTGTGACTTGACTCTGTAAAGTTTGAAACACAGACATCTTTGACTCCTCACTTCTCCACACATCCAACCCCAATATATATATATATATATATATATATATATATATATATATATATATCACAGCAGCCCCTGCAGCCTATATTATGCCCCACAGTGGCACAATAGACTGTGGGGTATAATAGAAGTTGCAGGGGGGCCACTGTAGGGCATAATAGAGGTTACAGGGGCCACAGTGGACCCTTCAAGCTCTATTATGCCCCACAGTTGCACACCCATGAACTATTATTATACTCGGGGGTCTTTTCAGATCCTGAGTATAATAATCGGAGCCCCAGGGGAGAGAACATAATAAATACTGTTACTCACCTCGCCGGGATCCGATTCTACTCCTAGCAGGCTTTGGGCCTATATGGTAATGTGTCAGACGTCACGTGGTCTGGGATATTACCATATAGGCCCAAAGCCTGTGCTAACAGTAACATATAGGCCCAAAGCCTGTGGTAGCAGTAACAGCCTCTTACTATATAGGCCTAAAGCCTGTGCTAGCAGTAACAGGCTATTACTACTAGCACAGGCTTCGGGCCTATATAGTACTGCTAGCACAGGCTTCGGGCCTATATGGTAATATTCCAGACCACGTGACGTCTGGGCATTACCATATAGCCCCAAAGCCAGCTAGGAGTAACACCGGATCCCAGAGAGGTGAGTAACACTGTTTATTATGTTCTCTCACCTCCCCTGGGGCCACGATTATTATACTCGGGGGTCTGAAAAGACCCCTGAGTATAATATTAGCGGCAGTGGGATCGCGGCCTGGCCCGGGCCTATTCACTACCGCCCGCCGCGGCCTAAAGTACAAGGGGAAGCGGGGGCGGCAGTGAGCAGGTCCGGGTTGGTAAATAGGCCGCTGCCTGCTGGTAGATACTCCAGCAGGCAGCGGCCTATTATAAAACAAAAAAAAGTTATTATACTTACCGTCCGACCGCGCGCTGCTGCTCCCGCTGCTGCCGCATCCTCTTCTCTCAGGCGTCTGTGTATCAGCGTAGGCGGCGTGATGACGCCGCCTACGCTGATACGTAGATGGCTGAACAAGCGCAAGGACATCGGTAGCTCTACTTGCGTTGGTTCTTAGGATTAGGGGAGGCGCCCTAAGCGCCTCCCCTAATCCTCCTCTGACATGGGCAGGGGCCCGATTGAAATGTCAGGGGCCCGATCAGGCCCCTAACCACCCGATCCACCCCATTGATGATCGGGCCCCTGCCTATGCTAAAATGATTAGCTGTATAGTCAGGGCCCGGGGGCCCACCCGGGGATCCCCCGGTGCTCCGGCGGGCAAGTCCGACCCTGAGCACAGGCTACTTTATAAAAATGATATATCTATGCCTTATTGTTCCGAATATTGACTAATTAGTTGTGTGTCAAAGCGGTGAAATTCTTTATTGTGATTGTCCACAGCGTTGGATTCCAGTTTCTTGCCCTCACTTGGGGCAAGGAATGGACTTTTTTTTTTATTAATGGGAGAAAAGAAATGGTGTAGCAATATGCTAAAAGAAGAATGGAGTGTAGCTATACGCTACTGAAGAATAAACCTCCTAGGAATGGAGTGTAGCTATACGCTACAGAAGAAAAACCTCCTAGGAATGGAGTGTAGCTATACGCTACTGAAGAATAAACCTCCAAGGAATGGAGTGTAGCCATACGCTACAGAAGAAAAACCTCCTAGGAATGGAGTGTAGCTATACGCTACTGAAGAATAAACCTCCTAGGAATGGAGTGTAGCTATACGCTACAGAAGAAAAACCTCCTAGGAATGGAGTGTAGCTATACGCTACTGAAGAATAAACCTCCTAGGAATGGAGTGTAGCTATACGCTACAGAAGAACAAACCTCAGAGGAATGGAGTGTAGCGATACGCTAAACAAGAACCATCCTCCTAGCAATGGAGTGTAGCTATACGCTACAGAAGAACAAACCTCAGAGGAATGGAGTGTAGCTATACGCTACAGAAGAACCATCCTCCTAGCAATGGAGTGTAGCTATACGCTACAGGAGAAATATAACTCCAAGGAATCGAATGTAGCTATACGCTACTGAAGAACAAGTCTCCTAGGAATGGAGTGTAGCTATACGCTACAGAAGAACAAACTTCCTAGGAATGGAGTGTAGCTATACGCTACAGAAGAACAAACCTCCTAGGAGTAGAGTGTAGCTATACGCTACAGAAGAATATAACTCAAAGGAATTGAGTGTAGCTATACGCTACGGAAGAACAAACGTCCTAGGAATGGAGTGTAGCTATACGCTACAGAAGAACAAACTTCCTAGGAATGGAGTGTAGCTATACGCTACAGAAGAACAAACCTCCTAGGAGTAGAGTGTAGCTATACGCTACAGAAGAATATAACTCAAAGGAATTGAGTGTAGCTATACGCTACGGAAGAACAAACGTCCTAGGAATGGAGTGTAGCTATACGCTACAGAAGAACAAACGTCTTAGGAATGGAGTGTAGCTATACGCTTCGAGAAGAATATAACTCCAAGGAATGGAGTGTAGCTATACGCTACTGAAGAACAAACCTCCAAGAAATGGAGTGTAGCTATACGCTACAGAAGAATATAACTCCAAGGAATTGAGTGTAGCTATACGCTACAGAAGAACAAACCTCCTAGGAATGGAGTGTAGCTATACGCTAAAGGAGAAATATAACTCCAAGGAATCGAATGTAGCTATACGCTACAGAAGAACAAACCTCCTAGGAATGGAGTGTAGCTATACGCCACAGAAGAACAAACCTCCTAGGAATGGAGTGTAGCTATACGCTACAGAAGAACAAACCTCCTAGGAGTAGAGTGTAGCTATACGCTACAGAAGAATAAACCTCCTAGGAGTAGAGTCTAGCTATAAGCTACAGAAGAATATAACTCCAAGGAATGGAGTGTAGCTATACGCTACTGAAGAACAAACCTCCTAGGAATGGAGTGTAGCTATACGCTACAGAAGAACAAACCTCAGAGGAATGGAGTGTAGCTATACCCTACAGAAGAACAAACCTCCTAGGAATGGAGTGTAGCTATACGCTACAGAAGAACAAATCTCCTAGGAATGGAGTGTAGCTATACGCTACAGAAGAACAAACCTCCTAGGAGTAAAGTGTAGCTATACGCTACAGAAGAATATAACTCCAAGGAATTGAGTGTAGCTATACGCTACAGAAGAACAAACCTCCTAGGAATGGAGTGTAGCTATACGCTATGAGAAGTAAGAGGGGAGACATGGAGGTGCAGGCTGTGTGAGCAAGAGGGGAGAGATGGGGGGAAGGCTGTGTGAGCAAGAAGGGGGGAATGGGGGGTTCAGGCTCTGGGGGGATGGGCACTGTGAGCATATAATACTGTGGGGGGTGTCACTGGTGAGCACATAATTCTGTTTGGGGGCCCCTGTGGTGCACAAAATAATGTTTGGGGGTCACTATGGAGTACCTAATTCTGTTTGGGGGCCTCTGTGGTGCACATAATACTGTATGGGGGTCACTATGGAGCACGTAATACTGTTTGGGGGCCTCTGTGGTGCACATAATACTGTATGGGGGTCACTATGGAGCACGTAATACTGTTTGGGGGCCTCTGTGGTGCACATAATACTGTATGGGGGTCACTATGGAGCACGTAATACTGTTTGGGGGCCTCTGTGGTGCACATAATACTGTATGGGGGTCACTATGGAGCACATAATACTGTTTGGGGGTCACTATGGAGCACATAATACTGTTTGGGGGTCACTATGGAGCACATAATACTGTTTGGGGGTCACTATGGAGCACGTAATACTGTTTGGGGGTCACTATGGAGCACATAATACTGTTTGGGGGGTCACTATGAAGCACGTAATACTTTTTGGGGGCCTCTGTGGAGCACGTTATGCTGTCCCAGTATTGCTTACATGTGGGGCGCTGCGCTGCTTGCTCACCGTATTCTTGATAGCTGCAGTTGTGGGTACTAAAGCTGTATCCCTTTCTGGTATCTGAGATATTGCTTTAGCGCCCATAACCGCCACTATCAAGAATTCGCTCTGGTAAGGGGATAGGGGGCCCTGGACAAAAGTTTGTACCCAGGCCCACAAAACATTAGTTACACCAATGGTGGCTGCTCTGGGTCCAGGCACCGCCATTAATATACCTTATTTTTAACTAGATGGACTGTGCTGATACACAGACGTCCTGCACTTGGATGTAAAGTGGGCACCTCCGTTCATCAGGATCCCAGGTAGGTGAGAATAACACTTTTTTTTAGCTTAGTTGTGGGTATTTTAATAGTACAAGGGGTTGTTTGGAGGGGGAAATTATAATTATAAGGGAGGGGACATTATGGACATAAGGGGGGGTCACTTATATAAGGGTTATTAGGGGACATTAGGAATACAAGGGGAGGTTATATTAGGAGGCATTATGAACATAAGGGGGTGGTCATTGATATTAGGGGTGCAGTATTTGTCAGGGGGAATCAGGGGCATACTATGAGGGGGCAATTAATTTAATGAAAGTGGCACTGACGCTGCAAACTGCAACAAAATAGCGCTGCAGGAAAAACCGCAGCAGCAACGCATTCTGTTTTTTTCCCGCAGCGCTTTTCACTTTCTGCTTCCATTACACCTATAGGGAAACCAACAGTGTTTTCGTAGGTATAAGTGATATTCCCCAACGGTTTTGGAAATCGCAGCATGTTCACTACACATAATTTTCCACAATATGTGGATGGGATTTGCTAGAATCCCATTCACATTGCAGGAACTGTTGGCTTTTCCCGTGGTGTTTTCGCCATATGAAGCCCCATCCACACTTTGCGGTAAAATAAGATACATGCTGTAATTTACAAAGCAGTCTTGGTTTTAGAGTTAGACATTGCAGCATGCCTACGGAAATTCTGGCGGTTTCAATATAATTGAAGCAGAAAATAGAGAGGAAAGCTCTGCAAACTTTCTGTGCAAAGGGCTGCAGGAAGAAACGTGATGTGTCATGGACGCGGTTTTTCCCGAAGCGCTTTTTTGCTGCAGGACACCACGTGGGGCCTTAGGCTTAAGGAGTTTTCCAGTTCATTTATATTGATGATCTATCCTCAGAATAAATAATCAATAAAAGATAAGTGACCCCCTGATCAGTTGTATGAAGGGGCCATGGTGCCTGTGTATATCACACGCTGTCTGTTTATAGTGACAGTGTGGTGTAATTACAGCCTTGTCACATAGACGCTTATAGGACTAGGCTGTAGTTGCATGACATGGCCACTATGAGATGTACGATACTGTGTAAACAGAGAAGGGGTCAAAGCGCTTGCACAGATGCCACGATTCACTCAAACAGCTGATTCATCCCTCATTATTAAACCTCAGCCACGGAGGTGTAAAAAAAAAAAAAAAAACACACTCGACTGTCCCCAGCACCCTGTTGTCCTCCGCCTCTGTCTGTTCGGTCTCATGGCAACACCTCATTTCTGGAAATTCTGTACTCAATTCCTCTTAGCGGTCACATGAGGTGCAGGACTCCCAGCAAGAAGGTGCCGGCACGAGACTGAATGGACACTGGCGGAGGACAACAGGTTGCTGAGGACAGGTGAGTATGCTTTTTTATTTTAAACCTCCAGCCCGGCACATGAGTTGCTCCAATTCCTGGACAATATCTTTAAAGGATTTATCCATGTTTCTAATATTTATGGCCTGTACTTAGGATAAGCCATCAATATTACATCTGTGGGAATCTGACAGCCCAAGACCTCTGCAGATGAGCTTTTTCATTACAGTGCGGCTACAGGTAATGGTGACAATTCTAGGAGCCACGCTGCTCTCTTGCCATACAGGATGTAGCAGTGGGTTTAGGTAGTACAGTGGTACACATCGTATGGCAGGCGAGCAGCCGGCTCCTGATATTACCTTTAGCCATCCTGTCTCTGTACAACTCATCTACAGGGGTCCTGGCGGTGGGCCCCTAAAAACAATTCCACTGGTGGGCCCTAGACACCCCAGTCCGACCCTGCGTGAATGACATTTGTACTGATGGTATATAGCTTCCGAACAGCATAGATGTGTTCTATTTAGTGATTGGATACATTTTAAACTTCAGATATAATCGAATTTCCTATTGGTCAGAAATCTGCAGGTGTTCTCAGTTACCAATTAGCTCCTTCCTTTAAATTGAGGCATATTCCCTATAACCTTTACCACCCCCTGACGAAGACCTAGCGGTCGAAATGCGCGTCGGGTGTCCGACCTGTGGATAGTGGATACTTGGTCACTGATTTCATCATGGGTGAGCAGTCAGTACTTATTGTTACAACCTACATTCTCTCATTGCTGTGACATGAGTTGTGTTTAGTCTTAGGGCTTAAATGTTATGTACCTTGCTTGCTCTTTTATACATACATGTATATTCATGGTCATTTGGGCACATGCCGTTATGTTTTGACTTTAGTTATATGTATGATAATGAGTGATATTACAATTAGTCATTGGTATGACATATACTTTGCAAGATAGATACATACATATCCCTAAGCATCAATATTTCATCTATGGGCAATAATACATATTGTATTGATATTTTATATCTATCTAACTCTGCTGCTCCAACAATGTCTTTTGTTATGTATGATATTTTCGCCACCTAGTGGTAAATTGTTGTACTACACTGGATTATCTATATCTGCTGTTGATATATAATACTTCAAACCTTTAGATCAGGGGTCCTCCAACCACGGCCCGCGGGCCACATACGGCCCTCCGAGAACATTTATCTGGCCCGCCGCATGTGGCCCTCGCCGCCGCCGGGATCGTTCACTAACAGGGAATATGATTCCCTGTTAGTGAGCGGACCGCTGCTTTCAGTTCTATGTGCAAATGCACATAGAACTGAAAGCTGTCAGTGTAGGCCGACGCAGGCGCGATTACGTCATCGCTCCTGCAGTCTGAAGGAGGAGAACGTGCGGCAGTTGCTCTTTATGGGTAAAGCTATATGAAGTGTTTGTTGTACTGAGGAGTATATAATGCAGTGAAGGAGGTACTGAGAAGTATATAATACAGTGAGGGGGTACTGAGGAGTATATAATACAGTGAGCGGGTACTGAGGAATATATAATACAGTGAGGAGGTACTGAGGAGTATATAATACAGTGAGGAGGTACTGAGGAGTATATAATGCAGTGAGGGGGTACTGAGGAGTATATAATACAGTGAGGGGGTACTGAGGAGTATATAATGCAGTGAAGGGGGTACTGAGGAGTATATAATAAAGTGAAGGGGGTACTGAGGAGTATATAATGCAGTGAAAGGGGTACTGAAGAGTATATAATGCAGTGAAGGGGGTACTGAGGAGTATATAATACAGTGAGGGGGTACTGAGGAGTATATAACACAGTGAGGGGGTACTGAGGAGTATATAATACAGTGAGGAGGTACTGAGGAGTATATAATACAGTGAGGGGGTACTGAGGAGTATATAATGAAGTGAAGGGGGTACTGAGGAGTATATAATGAAGTGAAGGGGGTACTGAGGAGTATATAATGCAGTGAAAGGGGTACTGAGGAGTATATAATGCAGTGAAGGGGGTACTGAGGAGTATATAATACAGTGAGGGGGTACTGAGGAGTATATAACACAGTGAGGGGGTACTGAGGAGTATATAATACAGTGAAGGGGTACTGAGGAGTATATAATATAAAATGCAGTGAAGGGGGTACTGAGGAATATATAATAAAGTAGGTAGTACTGAGGAGCATATAATACAGTGGGCTGGGGGGGCGTACTGAGGAGCGTATAATACAGTGTGTGTGGGGAGGTACTGAGGAGTATATAATACAGTAGGGTGGGGGGACATACTGAGGAGCATATAATACAGTGGGGTGGGGGGCGTACTGAGGAACGTATAATACAGTGGCGGGCGTATTGAGGAGCATATAATACAGTGGGGACGTACTGAGGAGCGTATAATTCAGTGGTGGGTGTACTGAGGAGCATATAATACTGTGGGGGGGAGTGCTTCTGTGGAGCATATAATCTTACCTTTTTTTCAAACTATATTTTTCGGCCCTCCAGTGGTTTAAGGGACAGTGAACCGGCCCCCTGTTCGAAAAGTTTGAGGACCCCTGCTTTAGATAATTCACAAGTATCCTTACTCTCGGTTTGTCGGCATAGAACCCAGCCCCTTTTGTATTGCTGTCTTGTCAGTTTTTAATGATGTTGAATAAAAATTGATTTTATTATTTTTCATACATTACTTTGAGTATTGTGTTATTCTCTGCTGCTTCCACAGCCTCCATTTTGGCAGAATCAACCAGGTACGTGGAGGGGACGGAATGGGGAAGACCCGAACTCACTGATCAGCCCCCGTCCTGTTTGACCGCCGGCATCTCAGGGGTTAACACCCGCAATCGGACCTGGTTCCAACCGCGGGTGATACCGGCAGTGTATAATACAGCGTATGTTACGGCTGACACCCGCAGAGCATGGTGCGCACACAGTTTCTGTGTGCGCACCATGCAGCCGCGGTTTGCGGGAAATACTTCCTGGCAGCACCGTACTATTATGGCGGATGTCGGGAACGGGTTAATCTCGTCTGTATATTGCAGAAAACCCTGTTTCCAAAAATGCAGCATATTAATTTTACCTGTGTGAATAGAATTATAGTCAGGAAGGCAAAAAATATAGCTGAATTTTTTTCAGCTGTTTATTTTTTACAATGTTCTGTAGCCTTAGCCTCAGAATATTTTTTATTGCCTACCGTTCATTCCTATGAGAGTTTCTGGCTAAGACCCCATGATGCAGAAACGCAGCTTTTTCAGTTGCAGATTTAGTTGTAGTTTTTTGAGCCAAAGCCAAGAATGTCTACAGAAGGAATAGAAAATATATAGGAAGTTCTTATACTTCTACCTTCTGTTCAATCTACTCCTAGTGTTGGCTCAAAAAAAACAAAAATGCTAAAATTTTGCAACTAAAAAAAGCTGCATTTCCACAACATGGGGCCAAAACCTTGGGCTGGGGACCAAAAGCCCTGCTGGAAAAATCGCGGTGTTTCACAGTACAGGCAAAGTAGATATGATTCTAGCGAATCCCATGCCCATTTTACGGTAAAAACCAAAGTGCCGACACACCGCGATTTCCAAAACCGGCACGGTTTTGGAAACTGCAGCATGTCAATTATATCTATAGACACGCCAGCGGTTACTTCATAGATATAATTGTAACAGAAAGTCCGCGGAGGAAAACTTTGCAAACTTTCTGTTTAAAGTGCAATGGGAAGAACAGCAATGCATTGCTGGCGCGGTTTTTACTGCAGCACTTTATTGCTGTGGGTCCTAACATGGGGCCTTAGCCTCAAGCTTGGTTCACATCTGTGCATGGGTTTCTATTTGGGAGGTCTGCTTGGGGGAAAAAAAATAAGCAGTTACAATAGGAAACCTGTGGACCCCATAGACTATAATGGGGTCCATGTGGTTTCTGCCCCCCAAAAAACGAAGAATGCGGAAAGAAAAGCGCTGCTTGCAGTGCTTTTCTCTATATTTTTCATGCGGAGAGGGTAACTGATGTGAACCGAGCCTTGGTCAGAATCCGCCTAATGATAGGGTGTGAGTTTTTATTTTTTTCTTCTACCTCAAAAAAAAAAAAGCAGCTTGAGGGGAAAAAAACTGCCACTGGGATTGAAATAAATGGGAGGGAGAGTTTGGCATCTTTTCAGGAAGATTTGGAGGCCTCAAAATCCACCTGCATAAAATCTTTGTAAACACAGGCATGGAAATATATGCTATGTATGCTTTATATATGCTGCGGTGCTATAAATGGAGTGACGATTGGCTGTAGTTTATATCCCCCTGCTTCTCTGATCGTAACCCGGAAATAATGTAATGATAGTATGGTAATAAAAGGAAACTTAAAAATCTTGTCTATACATTCATCCACTATATAAATGTACACCATAAAAATTCATACAATGCCCTTATAGATGATAGAATCCACTATATACATACAAGGCTGGGTCCATTCCATAAAAGTAGCTAGAACTTGTTTAGACATCAGAAAGTAAAGAGCAATTTTAGGCAGACATCTTGCCCCGGATTTCTCTTTATTTTCTGCTCACGGTGGTGAATACAGAGCATCAGCAGGCCCTTGTGGCTTTCCTCCTCTGATAGACCCAAATAAATGGGTATAATCAGAGAAGAGTCTCAAGCCTTGGCCTCCGAATAAGCTGCAGAATCTGCAGCAAGACCTTTTTTTTTACCGTGTCCTGCACTAATTGTTTCCAATGGGAGCCAGAATGAGGGAAGAATCTGCCGCTGATTTGGGAGCGAAATCCGTTGCAAAATTAATACCAGATTCCACCGTGTGAACAGAGGCTGAATCTGTTAACAGTGCAATGAACACTTTTATCTCTATTAATGGAAGTGCTCAATGCAGAGTCTAAGGGGGTCCCCACAGATACATATACAAATATATACACAGACATGGTACAATAAATATATAGAGGGACATAACTAGAAAAGACTCAGCCCCATAGAATGCTTTTGACTTGGGTCCCCCCATAGCATAGCGCCTCCTTTTCTGGTCACCACACTGTATAACGCCCATTTAAACAAACTATAATGTCCCACAGTTGCCCTGGAGAGGATTTAGGAGAATACAAGACAGTGCAGTAACATTTAGTGACTTACAGGTGACGTCTCTGACTAATCGTTCACATTACCCTTCTCTTTCTTCTGGACCGCCGTGACCGCTTCTTCCAGTCTCTCTAAAGTTTGCAGCACACACATTTTAGGCTCCTCGCTTTTCCAGCCACTTGACCCACATTGCCCTCACCTGCACACCCATCCTAATGCTACCCCCAATTATAAAATATATAATATAACCCTTCATAATGAATAAACCCCCCAAGTCAATCTTTAAATTAATAACTTCCCGGTGTACCCCTTGTTAATAGTGCCCCTTATTAATAATGCCCCAGGTGTTTCCTAATTAAAAGGTAAACAAAAAGTAAAACAAAAATTGTGGGGTTCCAATACCCGAGACCCCCACTGATCAGCTGCTTGAATGAACTGCGGTACCTGAGTAAGTGCCGTGACCGCTTCTCTGTTTACATAGTATAATTCATCTCATGGCGGCCATATAATGTAACTAGAGCCTCGTCCTATACACATCCACGTGACAAGGCTTTAATTACATCACACGATCACTATAAACAGACAGGTGTGATATAAACAGGCGCCATAGCCCCTTCATACAGCTGGCCGGTGGGGAGTCACTGATCTCTTATTGATGATTAATTCTGAGGATAGATTACCAATAAAGTCTGAGGCCTCATGTGGTGTCCTGCAGCAAAAAAGCGGTGACGCATTGCTTTTCTTCCTGCAATCCTTTATGCAGAAAGTTTGCACAGGTTCCCTCTGTGTACTTTCTGCTTCAATTATATCTAAACCACTGGCGTTTCCGTAGGTATGCTGCGATTTCCAAAATCGAAGCTGTTTTGGAAATCACAGCATGTTAATTATACCTATGAAAACACCGGCGGTTTTCCTATAGGTATAATGGAAGCAGAGAGTCTGCATATGAAACCTCTGCGGACCTTCCGTGAAAAGCACTGCAGGAAAAAGCCATAATGCGTTATTGCTGCGGTTTTCCTGCAACGCTATTATGTTGCAACCCGCCACGCGGGGCCTTAGTCTTAATAAAGCCCAAGTGTTACTTAATTAAATTGCCCCCTCATATTATACCCCTGATTCCCCCTGACATAAATACTGCGCCTCTAATGACCTCTTATATAAATGACCACCCCCTTATGTTCATAATGCCTCCTAATTAGGGTTGAGCGATCGGGATCGGAAAAGATCGGATTTCGATCGGCGATCGAGTAAATTTCACGATCACGATCGGAATTCCGACCCGATCTTTTCCAGCGGGATCGAGATCGGAGGTTATCTCAAGATTGGCTCAACCCTAAAAGTGACTTTTCCCATAGAGAAGCATTGACTAGGGTTGAAGATCGGGTTCGGAAAGGATCTGATTCCGATCGGCGATCGAGCAAATTTCACGATTGCGATCAGGATCGAAATCAGCTGGAAAATGATCGGAAATCGGATTTTAAGATCGATCTTGAAATCTCAAGATCGGCTCAACCCTACTCCTAATAGAAATGATGCCCCCTAATATAAATTCCCCCTTGTATATATAATACCCCTAATAACACTTATATAAATGACCCCCCCCCATTTATATTCATAATCTCCCCTCCTAAGAACCCCTTATACTATTAAAATACCTATAAGGGCTCGTTCACATCTGCGCCCAGCACTCCATTATGCAGGTTTCCTGCATAAAACAGAGCAGGAGACGGAAACCTGCAGGAGTCTTTCTCACCCATTCATTGGAATGGTTGAGAAAGCTGTCCGGCCGTGAGCGGCGGTGAGCATTTTATGTCCGCATTAAAAAAAAACGGTTTCGCGGCGGAGAGCATAAAACGCTCACCACCACTCACGGCCGGACCCGGTGGAGACCACAGAACGGAGACCAGAAAACAGGTGTGAACCTAGCGTTACTAAGCTAAAAACAACCCTAAAAATAAGTTATACTCACCTACCTGCGAACCTGATGAACAGAGCTGCTGCATTGTCCGTGTCCACATTCAGGACGGCTGTGTCGCGTTGGTTTGGCGTCATTGCGACGGCCATGCTGAGAAGCAGACGTCTCTCTGCTTTCTCCCTGTCTTGTAAACTGCAGGGCGCAGGCCTCATGTGCCTTTCGGTTACAAGTTGCTGTAGGAGATATAATCGACTATATACATGTACACCGTATAAAACGGTTATACAATATCCATATAGGTGATAGAATCCCCTATATACATGTATGCCATATAAAACTCATACAATATCCATATAGGTGATAGAATCCCCTATATACATGTATGCCATATAAAACTCAAACAATATCCATATAGGTGATAGAATCCCCTATATACATGTATGCCATATAAAACTCATACAATATCCATATAGGTGATAGAATCCCCTATATACATGTATGCCATATAAAACTCATACAATATCCATATAGGTGATAGAATCCACTATATACATGTATGCCATATAAAACTCATACAATATCCATATAGGTGATAGAATCCCCTATATACATGTATGCCATATAAAACTCATACAATATCCATATAGGTGATAGAATCCCCTATATACATGTATGCCATATAAAACTCATACAATATCCATATAGGTGATAGAATCCACTATATACATGTATGCCATATAAAACTCATACAATATCCATATAGGTGATAGAATCCCCTATATACATGTATGCCATATAAAACTCATACAATATCCATATAGGTGATAGAATCCACTATATACATGTATGCCATATAAAACTCATACAATATCCATATAGGTGATAGAATCCCCTATATACATGTATGCCATATAAAACTCATACAATATCCATATAGGTGATAGAATCCCCTATATACATGTATGCCATATAAAACTCATACAATATCCATATAGGTGATAGAATCCCCTATATACATGTATGCCATATAAAACTCATACAATATCCATATAGGTGATAGAATCCCCTATATACATGTATGCCATATAAAACTCATACAATATCCATATAGGTGATAGAATCCACTATATACATGTATGCCATATAAAACTCATACAATATCCATATAGGTGATAGAATCCCCTATATACATGTATGCCATATAAAACTCAAACAATATCCATATAGGTGATAGAATCCACTATATATATGTACATCATATAAAGTCACGCCATGTCCATATAAATAACTTCATATAGTTCGGATCATGTGTCCTACAGCACAGCACCAGAAATAATGTCATACAGCAGCCAAATAATTAATATACAGCACCATGTGAATAGTGTCATATACTAGTGATATATAAATTGGCCCATATAACGTCTTATGAGTCGGACCATACAATGCCTATATAAATACTACTTGTACTTATGGTGTCAGACAGAGTCCAGATGCTGCCACATCTCACACTGCCCATATACACAGTGTTAGACAGAAGCCATGTGAATGAATGCTGCCATACAGTGCCATACAGTAACCATCACTGACTGATGAGCATACAGCACATAACACATGACAGGATCAGCACAGTATATACGACCAGTGCTGTAGGCTCCGCCCCTTTTTAGTCAGTCACAAGGAGAATGTGATGTCACAGCTCGAGCTGCTTACCAACGGAAAGTGCAGCTGGTGACATTCTAGACCCTGAAGAAGTGGCAACTGCCAAAAGGAGAGAGAGCGCCCAACAGAAGGAGGAGCCACATATTGGATGAGATCACCCACAGGAGAAGAACCCCTGAGGCGAGCGCCCGGCCGCTGATAGGAGAATCCAGCCAGGAGGATGCGGAGCTGCTATTCCAGGTATGGAGAGAGTAAAGTTAGGCAGCGGCTCCATCTAGTGGCCGCTGTGTAGTATGACAGCTTTGTGAGCCAGTTACCAAATAAATGTTCAGGTTTTGTAATGGAGTGTTATAAACTGTCAGCACAGATGTCCTATAGGGGGCGATGTAACCATGTCATTGCCAACATTTTTGTTACAATATGACAGTATCCCCTCCCCCACGAATGACAGACAGTCCTGGGAAAACTATTCCAAAACTATAATTTGCAGTTTGTTCATAAATTTCTTTCTCATTTCCTGATATATTTTGTAAATCCTGCATGCTGACTGTCTTCTTTTAGTACAGATAGATCCACAGTAACCAGGAAACCAATAACACACATCAGATAAATGGTTATGTCATTTATCATTTAGGCTGCATTCACACTTATGTTCTAGGAACAGAAAAATGGAAAGTAAGCGGGAGATGGATCTATTATTTGGTGAATCCCTATAGACCAGGGGTGCCTAATACGTCGATCGCGATCTACCAGTTGATCGCAATGGACGTATGGGTCGATCGCGGGATGCAGCCAGGCATCCCCGCTGTCTGCTTCTTCACAGCGCAGGCTGAGAGTTATCTCTGGACACTGGCAGACTGGGGCTGCGGCAGCCCCGCCTGCCAGTTTCTGTAGATAACTTTCAGCCTGCGCTGTGAACAAACACTTGCAGGCTGCTCTTAGGGATGGAGGGGGCCGGGGTACTGCTGCTTCTTCACAGCGCAGGCTGAGAGTCATCTATAGACACAGGCAGGTGGAGCTGCCGCAGCCCCAGCCTGCCAGTGTCCAGAGATAACTCTCAGCCTGCGATGTGAAGAAGCAGACAGCGGGGATGCCTGGACAGCCACCTCTCACGAACCGCCAGGCCACGCCCACATACACAGCCCCGCCCACTCCACATACAGGCCCGGCCCCGCCCACAAGAAGTGGGTAGTCGATCTTAGGGCTTGGCCATTTAAAGAAGTAGCTCACATGCTGAGAAAGTGTGAGCACCCCTGCTATAGACCCATTATACATAAATAGAATATTATATATTTAATATGTTAAATACCAGAACATATTATATTAGACATTTTAGATATAGTCTCTATTTATCTATGGAGACCATTTCCCGTCAGATATAAGAGGGTGTGTAATATTAGATGTGACCATATTGTACGTTTTTCTTTGCACATTATAACTTCTGTTGAACATTACTTTCTGTATTATTCCTGTCCTGGACATCAGGCCTGCTTTATACCTGCAGATCACATCATGATCAAGGATTTTTCTTTTCTGCTGTGGATGCAGATGATTCCTGAGTGTTGGACGCTGTTCACACTCATATACCACAGGCAGGGTCGGACTGGGGTGCCTAGGGCCCACCAGTGGGATTATTTCCAGGGGCCCACCCTACTGCCATATGTAATATCGCCCGTCCAGTTTTTGCCATTATACACGTTTAAAGTGCATTTTCACGCACAATAGTGTATGGCTACACTACTACTTCTGTCATGCAACCAAAGATCGCAGTGTCCCTTTGGGACTCTTTCACATTAGTGAATGGAGTCGCATTGGGTCCCTCAGGTTGCAATGTGACTCCATTCACTAACATGAGTGAAAGAATCACAGGGCAACACATCTTTGGTTGTATGACAGAAGTTATAGTGTAGCCATAGCCTAATGCTAGCTTCACAACAGCGGCAAGCTCTCCGTCATACAGGTCCACCATGGGACCAGAATGACGGAGAGGTGGACTATCAAAATGGCGGTTACACACAGACAGTGGAAGACCTCATTAACATAATGAAGTCCGCCAGGTGTCAGCCATTTTCAGGCATTGTCAGGCAGATAAGGGTATGTTCACACATCAGTATGCCATCCGTCCGTTTGAATTCAGTTTGACACTTCAAAACGGACTGAGGCACATACTGATTGTATACTGACACCTTTTTATGCTGATAGCAAACGCTCTCCGTCCCCTAGAGGACAGATAAGGGGATTAAAAGTAGCAATTGTAAACAGAGTAGAGATCAGTATGTGCATCAGTCCGTTTTGAAGTGTCAAACTGAATTCAAACGGACGGATGGCATACTGATGTGTGAACATATCCTAAGTCCTCAGCGTTTCTGAAACTTGGATATTGTTATGCTGGAGCTCTAGAAAAGGGCACCAGCATAACAATAGAGTGGGACATTATCTATGGGGTGGGTGGACTACAACTCTCAACAGTTCCAGGGCATCTGGAGCTGCTGGGAGTTGTAGTAATTGAAAGATTTGGGGGCATCTTTCGATTGTCCACCTCAGACAGCGGGGGGGTTGGGGGTGCTAGCAGTACCATTACAATAAATCACAACATTACAATAAATACAATGCAATGTGATATTTTGTGCAGTAATACTCACAGGAGACGTCTTCCCACATTTCCCGTCTCTTCCCTTTGGACCGCCATGACCACTTCTTCCAGCTGTGACTTGACTCTGTAAATTTTGAAACACAGACATCTTTGACTCCTCACTTCTCCACACATCCAACCCCAATATATATATATATATATATATATATATATATATATATATATCACAGCAGCCCCTGCAGCCTATATTATGCCCCACAGTGGCACAATAGACTGTGGGGTATAATAGAAGTTGCAGGGGGGCCACTGTAGGGCATAATAGAGGTTACAGGGGCCACAGTGGACCCTTCAAGCTCTATTATGCCCCACAGTTGCACACCCATGAACTATTATTATACTCGGGGGTCTTTTCAGATCCTGAGTATAATAATCGGAGCCCCAGGGGAGGTGAGAGAACATAATAAATACTGTTACTCACCTCGCCGGGATCCGATTCTACTCCTAGCAGGCTTTGGGCCTATATGGTAATGTGTCAGACGTCACGTGGTCTGGGATATTACCATATAGGCCCAAAGCCTGTGCTAACAGTAACATATAGGCCCAAAGCCTGTGGTAGCAGTAACAGCCTCTTACTATATAGGCCTAAAGCCTGTGCTAGCAGTAACAGGCTATTACTACTAGCACAGGCTTCGGGCCTATATAGTACTGCTGGCACAGGCTTCGGGCCTATATGGTAATATTCCAGACCACGTGACATCTGGGCATTACCATATAGCCCCAAAGCCAGCTAGGAGTAACACCGGATCTCGGAGAGGTGAGTAACACTGTTTATTATGTTCTCTCACCTCCCCTGGGGCCCCGATTATTATACTCGGGGGTCTGAAAAGACCCCTGAGTATAATATTAGCGGCAGTGGGATCGCGGCCTGGCCCGGGCCTATTCACTACCGCCCGCCGCGGCCTAAAGTACAAGGGGAAGCAGGGGCGGCAGTGAGCAGGTCCGGGTTGGTAAATAGGCCGCTGCCTGCTGGTAGATACTCCAGCAGGCAGCGACCTATTATAAAACAAAAAAAAGTTATTATACTTACCGTCCGACCGCGCGCTGCTGCTCCCGCTGCTGCCGCATCCTCTTCTCTCAGGCGTCTGTCTGTGATGACGCCGCCTACGCTGATACGTAGATGGCTGAACAAGCGCAAGGACATCGGTAGCTCTCCTTGCGTTGGTTCTTAGGATTAGGGGAGGCGCCCTAAGCGCCTCCCCTAATCCTCCTCTGACATGGGCAGGGGCCCGATTGAAATGTCAGGGGCCCGATCAGGCCCCTAACCACCCGATCCACCCCATTGATGATCGGGCCCCTGCCTATGCTAAAATGATTAGCTGTATAGTCGGGGCCCGGGGGCCCACCGGGGGATCCCCCGGTGCTCCGGCGGGCCAGTCCGACCCTGACCACAGGCTACTTTATAAAAATGATATAACTATGCCTTATGGTTCCGAATATTGACTAATTAGTTGTGTGTCAAAGCGGTGAAATTCTTTATTGTGATTGTCCACAGCGTTGGATTCCAGTTTCTTGCCCTTACTTGGGGCAAGGAATGGACTTTTTTTTATTAATGGGAGAAAAGAAATGGTGTAGCAATACGCTAAAAGAAGAATGGAGTGTAGCTATACGCTACTGAAGAATAAACCTCCTAGGAATGGAGTGTAGCTATACGCTACTGAAGAATAAACCTCCTAGGAATGGAGTGTAGCTATACGCTACAGAAGAAAAACCTCCTAGGAATGGAGTGTAGCTATACGCTACTGAAGAATAAACCTCCTAGGAATGGAGTGTAGCTATACGCTACAGAAGAAAAACCTCCTAGGAATGGAGTGTAGCTATACGCTACAGAAGAAAAACCCTTGGAATGGAGTGTAGCTATACGCTACAGAAGAACAAACCTCCTAGGAATGGAGTGTAGCTATACGCTACAGAAGAACAAACCTCCTCGGAATGGAGTGTAGCTATACGCTACAGAAGAACAAACCTCAGAGGAATGGAGTGTAGCTATACGCTACAGAAGAACAAACCTCCTAGGAATGGAGTGTAGCTATACGCTACAGAAGAACAAACCTCAGAGGAATGGCGTGTAGCTATACGCTACAGAAGAACAAACCTCCTAGGAATGGAGTGTAGCTATACGCTACAGAAGAACAAACCTCCTAGGAGTAGAGTGTAGCTATACGCTACAGAAGAATATAACTCCAAGTAATTGAGTGTAGCTATACGCTAAAGAAGAATAAACCTCCAAGAAATGGAGTGTAGCTATACGCTACAGAAGAACAAACCTCCTAGGACTGGAGTGTAGCTATACGCTACAGAAGAACAAACCTCCTAAGAATGGAGTGTAGCTATACGCTACAGAAGAACAAACCTCCTAGGAATGGAGTGTAGCTATACGCTACAGAAGAATAAACCTCATAGGAGTAGAGTGTAGCTATACGCTACAGAAGAATATAACTCCAAGGAATGGAGTGTAGCTATACGCTATGAGAAGAACAAACCTCCTAGGAATGGAGTGTAGCTATACGCTACAGAAGAACAAACCTCAGAGGAATGGAGTGTAGCTATACGCTACAGAAGAACCATCCTCCTAGCAATGGAGCGTAGCTATACGCTACAGGAGAAATATAACTCCAAGGAATCGAATGTAGCTATACGCTACTGAAGAACAAATCTCCTAGGAATGGAGTGTAGCTATACGCTACAGAAGAACAAACTTCCTAGGAGTAGAGTGTAGCTATACGCTACAGAAGAATATAACTCCAAGGAATTGAGTGTAGCTATACGCTACAGAAGAACAAACGTCCTAGGAATGGAGTGTAGCTATACGCTACAGAAGAAAAAAATCTCCTAGGAATGGAGTGTAGCTATACGCTACAGAAGAACAAACTTCCTAGGAATGGAGTGTAGCTATACGCTACAGAAGAACAAATCTCCTAGGAGTAGAGTGTAGCTATACGCTACAGAAGAATATAACTCCAAGGAATTGAGTGTAGCTATACGCTACAGAAGAACAAACGTCCTAGGAATGGAGTGTAGCTATATGCTACAGAAGAACAAATCTCAGAGGAATGGAGTGTAGCTATACGCTACAGAAGAACAAACCTCCTAGGAATGGAGTGTAGCTATACGCTACAGAAGAACAAACCTCAGAGGAATGGAGTGTAGCTATACGCTACAGAAGAACCATCCTCCTAGCAATGGAGCGTAGCTATACGCTACAGGAGAAATATAACTCCAAGGAATCGAATGTAGCTATACGCTACTGAAGAACAAATCTCCTAGGAATGGAGTGTAGCTATACGCTACAGAAGAACAAACTTCCTAGGAATGGAGTGTAGCTATACGCTACGGAAGAACAAACCTCCTAGGAGTAGAGTGTAGCTATACGCTACAGAAGAATATAACTCCAAGGAATTGAGTGTAGCTATACGCTACAGAAGAACAAACGTCCTAGGAATGGAGTGTAGCTATACGCTACAGAAGAACAAATCTCTTAGGAATGGAGTGTAGCTATACGCTACAGAAGAACAAACTTCCTAGGAATGGAGTGTAGCTATACGCTACAGAAGAACAAACCTCCTAGGAGTAGAGTGTAGCTATATGCTACAGAAGAATATAACTCAAAGGAATTGATTGTAGCTATACGCTACAGAAGAACAAATCTCTTAGGAATGGAGTGTAGCTATACGCTACAGAAGAACAAACTTCCTAGGAATGGAGTGTAGCTATACGCTACAGAAGAACAAACCTCCTAGGAGTAGAGTGTAGCTATATGCTACAGAAGAATATAACTCAAAGGAATTGAGTGTAGCTATACGCTACAGAAGAACAAACGTCCTAGGAATGGAGTGTAGCTATACGCTACAGAAGAACAAACGTCCTAGGAATGGAGTGTAGCTATACGCTACGAGAAGAATATAACTCCAAGGAATGGAGTGTAGCTATACGCTACTGAAGAACAAACCTCCTAGGAGTAGAGTGTAGCTATATGCTACAGAAGAATATAACTCAAAGGAATTGAGTGTAGCTATACGCTACAGAAGAACAAACGTCCTAGGAATGGAGTGTAGCTATACGCTACAGAAGAACAAATCTCCTAGGAATGGAGTGTAGCTATACGCTACAGAAGAACAAACTTCCTAGGAATGGAGTGTAGCTATACGCTACAGAAGAACAAACCTTCTAGGAGTAGAGTGTAGCTATATGCTACAGAAGAATATAACTCAAAGGAATTGAGTGTAGCTATACGCTACAGAAGAACAAACGTCCTAGGAATGGAGTGTAGCTATACGCTACAGAAGAACAAACGTCCTAGGAATGGAGTGTAGCTATACGCTATGAGAAGTAAGAGGGGAGACATGGAGGTGCAGGCTGTGTGAGCAAGATGGGAGAGATGGGGGAAGGCTGTGTGAGCAAGAAGGGGGGAATGGGGGGTTCAGGCTCTGGGGGGATGGGCACTGTGAGCATATAATACTGTGGGGGGTGTCACTGGTGAGCACATAATTCTGTTTGGGGGCCCCTGTGGTGCACAAAATAATGTTTGGGGGTCACTATGGAGTACCTAATTCTGTTTGGGGGCCTCTGTGGTGCACATAATACTGTATGGGGGTCACTATGGAGCACGTAATACTGTTTGGGGGCTTCTGTGGTGCACATAATACTGTATGGGGGTCACTATGGAGCACGTAATACTGTTTGTGGGCCTCTGTGGTGCACATAATACTGTATGGGGGTCACTATGGAGCACGTAATACTGTTTGGGGGCCTCTGTGGTGCACATAATACTGTATGGGGGTCACTATGGAGCACATAATACTGTTTGGGGGTCACTATGGAGCACATAATACTGTTTGGGGGTCACTATGGAGCACATAATACTGTTTGGGGGTCACTATGGAGCACGTAATACTGTTTGGGGGTCACTATGGAGCACATAATACTGTTTGGGGGGTCACTATGGAGCACGTAAGGGAAACCAACAGTGTTTTCGTAGGTATAAGTGATATTCCCCAACGGATTTGGAAATCGCAGCATGTTCACTACACATAATTTTCCACAATATGTGGATGGGATTTGCTAGAATCCCATTCACATTGCAGGAACTGTTGGCTTTTCCCGTGGTGTTTTCGCCATATGAAGCCCCATCCACACTTTGCGGTAAAATAAGATACATGCTGTAATTTCCAAAGCAGTCTTGGTTTTAGAGTTAGACATTGCAGCATGCCTACGGAAATTCTGGCGGTTTCAATATAATTGAAGCAGAAAATAGAGAGGAAAGCTCTGCAAACTTTCTGTGCAAAGGGCTGCAGGAAGAAACGTGATGTGTCATGGACGCGGTTTTTCCCGCAGCGCTTTTTTGCTGCAGGACACCACGTGGGGCCTTAGGCTTAAGGAGTTTTCCAGTTCATTTATATTGATGATCTATCCTCAGAATAAATAATCAATAAGAGATAAGTGACCCCCTGATCAGTTGTATGAAGGGGCCATGGTGCCTGTGTATATCACACGCTGTCTGTTTATAGTGACCGTGTGGTGTAATTACAGCCTTGTCACATAGACGCTTATAGGACTAGGCTGTAGTTACATGACATGGCCACTATGAGATGTACGATACTGTGTAAACAGAGAAGGGGTCAAAGCGCTTGCACAGATGCCACGATTCACTCAAACAGCTGATTCATCCCTCATTATTACACCTCAGCCACGGAGGTGTAAAAAAAAAAAAAAAACACACTCGACTGTCCCCAGCACCCTGTTGTCCTCCGCCTCTGTCTGTTCGGTCTCATGGCAACACCTCATTTCTGGAAATTCTGTACCCAATTCCTCTTAGCGGTCACATGAGGTGCAGGACTCCCAGCAAGAAGGTGCCGGCACGAGACTGAATGGACACTGGCGGAGGACAACAGGTTGCTGAGGACAGGTGAGTATGCTTTTTTATTTTAAACCTCCAGCCCAGCACATGAGTTGCTCCAATTCCTGGACAATATCTTTAAAGGATTTATCCATGTTTCTAATATTTATGGCCTGTACTTAGGATAAGCCATCAATATTACATCTGTGGGAATCTGACAGCCCAAGACCTCTGCAGATGAGCTTTTTCATTACAGTGCGGCTACAGGTAATGGTGACAATTCTAGGAGCCACGCTGCTCTCTTGCCATACAGGATGTAGCAGTGGGTTTAGGTAGTACAGTGGTACACATCGTATGGCAGGCGAGCAGCCGGCTCCTGATATTACCTTTAGCCATCCTGTCTCTGTACAACTCATCTACAGGGGTCCTGGCGGTGGGCCCCTAAAAACAATTCCACTGGTGGGCCCTAGACACCCCAGTCCGACCCTGCGTGAGTGACATTTGTACTGATGGTATATAGCTTCCGAACAGCATAGATGTGTTCTATTTAGTGATTGGATACATTTTAAACTTCAGATATAATCGAATTTCCTATTGGTCAGAAATCTGCAGGTGTTCTCAGTTACCAATTAGCTCCTTCCTTTAAATTGAGGCATATTCCCTATAACCTTTACCACCCCCTGACGAAGACCTAGCGGTCGAAACGCGCGTCGGGTGTCCGACCTGTGGATAGTGGATACTTGGTCACTGATTTCATCATGGGTGAGCAGTCAGTACTTATTGTTACAACCTACATTCTCTCATTGCTGTGACATGAGTTGTGTTTAGTCTTAGGGCTTAAATGTTATGTACCTTGCTTGCTCTTTTATACATACATGTATATTCATGGTCATTTGGGCACATGCCGTTATGTTTTGACTTTAGTTATATGTATGATAATGAGTGATATTACAATTAGTCATTGGTATGACATATACTTTGCAAGATAGATACATACATATCCCTAAGCATCAATATTTCATCTGTGGGCAATAATACATATTGTATTGATATTTTATATCTATCTAACTCTGCTGCTCCAACAATGTCTTTTGTTATGTATGATATTTTCGCCACCTAGTGGTAAATTGTTGTACTACACTGGATTATCTATATCTGCTGTTGATATATAATACTACAAACCTTTAGATCAGGGGTCCTCCAACCACGGCCCGCGGGCCACATACGGCCCTCCGAGAACATTTATCTGGCCCGCCGCACGTGGCCCTCGCCGCCGCCGGGATCGTTCACTAACAGGGAATATGATTCCCTGTTAGTGAGCGGACCGCTGCTTTCAGTTCTATGTGCAAATGCACATAGAACTGAAAGCTGTCAGTGTAGGCCGACGCAGGCGCGATTACGTCATCGCTCCTGCAGTCTGAAGGAGGAGAACGTGCGGCAGTTGCTCTTTATGGGTAAAGCTATATGAAGTGTTTGTTGTACTGAGGAGTATATAATGCAGTGAAGGAGGTACTGAGAAGTATATAATACAGTGAGGGGGTACTGAGGAGTATATAATACAGTGAGGGGGTACTGAGGAGTATATAATACAGTGAGGGGGTACTGAGGAGTATATAATACAGTGAGGAGGTACTGAGGAGTATATAATACAGTGAGGGGGTACTGAGGAGTATATAATGCAGTGAAGGGGGTACAGAGGAGTATATAATGCAGTGAAGGGGGTACTGAGGAGTATATAATGCAGTGAAAGGGGTACTGAGGAGTATATAATGCAGTGAGGGGGTACTGAGGAGTATATAATACAGTGAGGGGGTACTGAGGAGTATATAATGAAGTGAAGGGGGTACTGAGGAGTATATAATGCAGTGAAAGGGGTACTGAGGAGTATATAATGCAGTGAAGGGGGTACTGAGGAGTATATAATACAGTGAGGGGGTACTGAGGAGTATATAACACAGTGAGGGGGTACTGAGGAGTATATAATACAGTGAAGGGGTACTGAGGAGTATATAATATAAAATGCAGTGAAGGGGGTACTGAGGAATATATAATAAAGTAGGTAGTACTGAGGAGCATATAATACAGTGGGCTGGGGGGGGCGTACTGAGGAGCGTATAATACAGTGTGTGTGTGGGGGTACTGAGGAGTATATAATACAGTGGGGTGGGGGGACATACTGAGGAGCATATAATACAGTGGGGTGGGGGGCGTACTGAGGAACGTATAATACAGTGGCGGGCGTATTGAGGAGCGTATAATACAGTGGGGGCGTACTGAGGAGCGTATAATTCAGTGGTGGGTGTACTGAGGAGCATATAATACTGTGGGGGGGAGTGCTTCTGTGGAGCATATAATCTTACCTTTTTTTCAAACTATATTTTTCGGCCCTCCAGTGGTTTAAGGGACGGTGAACCGGCCCCCTGTTCGAAAAGTTTGAGGACCCCTGCTTTAGATAATTCACAAGTATCCTTACTCTCGGTTTGTCGGGATAGAACCCAGCCCCTTTTGTATTGCTGTCTTGTCAGTTTTTAATGATGTTGAATTGTTGAATAAAAATTGATTTTATTATTTTTCATACATTACTTTGAGTATTGTGTTATTCTCCGCTGCTTCCACAGCCTCTATTTTGGCAGAATCAACCAGGTACGTGGAGGGGATGGAATGGGGAAAACCCGAACTCATTGATCAGACCCCGGGCTGCCCATTAGCATCACCGGCATCCCCCGAACCGCCGCAAGAGGTGCTGATCAGGCACAAAACATACTGAAACCCCTGAGATGCCGGCGGTCCAGTTTGACCGCCGGCATCTCAGGGGTTAACACCCGCAATCGGACCTGGTTCCAACCGCGGGTGATACCGGCAGTGTATAATACAGCGTATGTTACAGCTGACACCCGCAGAGCATGGTGCGCACACAGTTTCTGCAGCCGCGGTTTGCGGGAAATACTTCTTGGCAGCACCGTACTATTATGGCGGATATCGGGAACGGGTTAATCTCGTCTGTATATTGCAGAAAACCCTGTTTCCAAAAATGCAGCATATTAATTTTACCTGTGTGAATAGAATTATAGTCAGGAAGGCAAAAAATATAGCTGAATTTTTTTCAGCTGTTTATTTTTTACAATATTCTGTAGCCTTAGCCTCAGAATATTTTTTATTGCCTACCGTTCATTCCTATGAGAGTTTCTGGCTAAGACCCCATGATGCAGAAACGCAGCTTTTTCAGTTGCAGATTTAGTTGTAGTTTTTTGAGCCAAAGCCAAGAATGTCTACAGAAGGAATGGAAAATATATAGGAAGTTCTTATACTTCTACCTTCTGTTCAATCTACTCCTAGCGTTGGCTCAAAAAAAACCAAAAATGCTACAATTTTGCAACTAAAAAAAGCTGCATTTCCACAACATGGGGCCAAAACCTTGGGCTGGGGACCAAAAGCCCTGCTGGAAAAATCGTGGTGTTTCAGAGTACAGGCAAAATAGATATGATTCTAGCGAATCCCATGCCCATTTTACGGTAAAAACCAAAGTGCCGACACACTGCGATTTCCAAAACCGGCACGGTTTTGGAAATTGCAGCATGTCAATTATATCTATAGACACGCCAGCGGTTTATTCATAGATATAATTGTAACAGAAAGTCCGCGGAGAAAAACTTTGTAAACTTTCTGTTTAAAGTGCAACGGGAAGAACAGCAATGCATTGCTGGCGCGGTTTTTACTGCAGCACTTTATTGCTGTGGGTCCTAACATGGGGCCTTAGCCTCAAGCTTGGTTCACATCTGTGCATGGGTTTCTATTTGGGAGGTCTGCTTGGGGAAAAAAAAAAAAAAGCAGTTACAATAGGAAACCTGCGGCCCCCATAGACTATAATGGGGTCCATGTGGTTTCTGCCCCCCAAAAAACGAAGAATGCGGAAAGAAATGCGCTGCTTGCAGTGCTTTTCTCTATATTTTTCATGCGGAGAGGGTAACTGATGTGAACCGAGCCTTGGTCAGAATCCGCCTAATGATAGGGTGTGAGTTTTTTTTTTTTCCTCTACCTCAAAAAAAAAGCAGCTTGAGGGGAAAAAAACTGCCACTGGGATTGAAATAAATGGGAGGGAGAGTTTGGCATCTTTTCAGGAAGATTTGGAGGCCTCAAAATCCACCTGCATAAAATCTTTGTAAACACAGGCATGGAAATATATGCTATGTATGCTTTATATATGCTGCGCTGCTATAAATGGAGTGACGATTGGCTGTAGTTTATATCCCCCTGCTTCTCTGATCGTAACCCGGAAATAATGTAATGATAGTATGGTAATAAAAGGAAACTTAAAAATCTTGTCTATACATTCATCCACTATATAAATGTACACCATAAAAATTCATACAATGCCCTTATAGATGATAGAATCCACTATATACATACAAGGCTGGGTCCAGGTTTTGTGGGCTCCTGGGCGACAGAGGCTCAGTGGGCCCCTTTTGGAGCAACCCATGTGCCACTGGGTGGGATTTTTTTTTCTGAGGCAGACCTACTGGAGTGGAATGTATTACAGTCCATTCCATAAAAGTAGCTAGAACTTGTTTAGACATCAGAAAGTAAAGAGCAATTTTAGGCAGACATCTTGCCCCGGATTCCTCTTTATTTTCTGCTCACGGTGGTGAATACAGAGCATCAGCAGGCCCTTGTGGCTTTCCTCCTCTGATAGGCCCAAATAAATGGGTATAATCAGAGAAGAGTCTCAAGCCTTGGCCTCCGAATAAGCTGCAGAATCTGCAGCAAGACCTTTTTTTTTACCGTGTCCTGCACTAATTGTTTCCAATGGGAGCCAGAATGAGGGAAGAATCTGCCGCTGATTTGGGAGCGAAATCCGTTGCAAAATTAATACCAGATTCCACCGTGTGAACAGAGGCTGAATCTGTTAACAGTGCAATGAACACTTTTATCTCTATTAATGGAAGTGCTCAATGCAGAGTCTAAGGGGGTCCCCACAGATACATATACAAATATATACACAGACATGGTACAATAAATATATAGAGGGACATAACTAGAAAAGACTCAGCCCCATAGAATGCTTTTGACTTGGGTCCCCCCATAGCATAGCGCCTCCTTTTCTGGTCACCACACTGTATAACGCCCATTTAAACAAACTATAATGTCCCACAGTTGCCCTGGAGAGGATTTAGGAGAATACAAGACAGTGCAGTAACATTTAGTGACTTACAGGTGACGTCTCTGACTAATCGTTCACATTACCCTTCTCTTTCTTCTGGACCGCCGTGACCGCTTCTTCCAGTCTCTCTAAAGTTTGCAGCACACACATTTTAGGCTCCTCGCTTTTCCAGCCACTTGACCCACATTGCCCTCACCTGCACACCCATCCTAATGCTACCCCCAATTATAAAATATATAATATAACCCTTCATAATGAATAAACCCCCCAAGTCAATCTTTAAATTAATAACTTCCCGGTGTACCCCTTGTTAATAGTGCCCCTTATTAATAATGCCCCAGGTGTTTCCTAATTAAAAGGTAAACAAAAAGTAAAACAAAAATTGTGGATTTCCAATACCCGAGACCCCCACTGATCAGCTGCTTGAATGAACTGCGGTACCTGAGTAAGTGCCGTGACCGCTTCTCTGTTTACATAGTATAATTCATCTCATAGCGGCCATATAATGTAACTAGAGCCTCGTCCTATACACATCCACGTGACAAGGCTTTAATGACATCACACGATCACTATAAACAGACAAGTGTGATATAAACAGGCGCCATAGCCCCTTCATACAGCTGGCCGGTGGGGAGTCACTGATCTCTTATTGATGATTAATTCTGAGGATAGATTACCAATAAAGTCTGAGGCCTCATGTGGTGTCCTGCAGCAAAAAAGCGGTGACGCATTGCTTTTCTTCCTGCAATCCTTTATGCAGAAAGTTTGCACAGGTTCCCTCTGTGTACTTTCTGCTTCAATTATATCTAAACCACTGGCGTTTCCGTAGGTATGCTGCGATTTCCAAAATCGAAGCTGTTTTGGAAATCACAGCATGTTAATTATACCTATGAAAACACCGGCGGTTTTCCTATAGGTATAATGGAAGCAGAGAGTCTGCATATGAAACCTCTGCGGACCTTCCGTGAAAAGCACTGCAGGAAAAAGCCATAATGCGTTATTGCTGCGGTTTTGCTGCAACGCTATTATGTTGCAACCCGCCACGCGGGGCCTTAGTCTTAATAAAGCCCAAGTGTTACTTAAATTGCCCCCTCATATTATGCCCCTGATTCCCCCTGACATAAATACTGCGCCTCTACTGACCTCTTATATAAATGACCACCCCCTAATGTTCATAATGCCTCCTAATTAGGGTTGAGCGATCGGGATCGGAAAAGATCGGATTTCGATCGGCGATCGAGTAAATTTCACGATCACGATCGGAATTCCGACCCGATCTTTTTCAGGGGGATCGAGATCGTAGGTTATCTCAAGATCGGCTCAACACCCCAGTCCGACCCTGCGTGAATGACATTTGTACTGATGGTATATAGCTTCCGAACAGCATAGATGTGTTCTATTTAGTGATTGGATACATTTTAAACTTCAGATATAATCGAATTTCCTATTGGTCAGAAATCTGCAGGTGTTCTCAGTTACCAATTAGCTCCTTCCTTTAAATTGAGGCATATTCCCTATAACCTTTACCACCCCCTGACGAAGACCTAGCGGTCGAAACGCGCGTCGGGTGTCCGACCTGTGGATAGTGGATACTTGGTCACTGATTTCATCATGGGTGAGCAGTCAGTACTTATTGTTACAACCTACATTCTCTCATTGCTGTGACATGAGTTGTGTTTAGTCTTAGGGCTTAAATGTTATGTACCTTGCTTGCTCTTTTATACATACATGTATATTCATGGTCATTTGGGCACATGCCGTTATGTTTTGACTTTAGTTATATGTATGATAATGAGTGATATTACAATTAGTCATTGGTATGACATATACTTTGCAAGATAGATACATACATATCCCTAAGCATCAATATTTCATCTATGGGCAATAATACATATTGTATTGATATTTTATATCTATCTAACTCTGCTGCTCCAACAATGTCTTTTGTTATGTATGATATTTTCGCCACCTAGTGGTAAATTGTTGTACTACACTGGATTATCTATATCTGCTGTTGATATATAATACTTCAAACCTTTAGATCAGGGGTCCTCCAACCACGGCCCGCGGGCCACATACGGCCCTCCGAGAACATTTATCTGGCCCGCCGCACGTGGCCCTCGCCGCCGCCGGGATCGTTCACTAACAGGGAATATGATTCCCTGTTAGTGAGCGGACCGCTGCTTTCAGTTCTATGTGCAAATGCACATAGAACTGAAAGCTGTCAGTGTAGGCCGACGCAGGCGCGATTACGTCATCGCTCCTGCAGTCTGAAGGAGGAGAACGTGCGGCAGTTGCTCTTTATGGGTAAAGCTATATGAAGTGTTTGTTGTACTGAGGAGTATATAATGCAGTGAATGAGGTACTGAGAAGTATATAATACAGTGAGGGGGTACTGAGGAGTATATAATACAGTGAGGGGGTACTGAGGAGTATATAATACAGTGAGGAGGTACTGAGGAGTATATAATACAGTGAGGAGGTACTGAGGAGTATATAATACAGTGAGGGAGTACTGAGGAGTATATAATGCAGTGAAGGGGGTACTGAGGAGTATATAATGCAGTGAAGGGGGTACAGAGGAGTATATAATGCAGTGAAGGGGGTACAGAGGAGTATATAATGCAGTGGGGTGGGGGGACATACTGAGGAGCATATAATACAGTGGGGTGGGGGGCGTACTGAGGAATGTATAATACAGTGGCGGGCGTATTGAGGAGCGTATAATACAGTGGGGGCGTACTGAGGAGCGTATAATTCAGTGGGGGGTGTACTGAGGAGCGTATAATACAGTGGGGGGCGTACTGAGGAACGTATAATACAGTGGCGGGCGTATTGAGGAGCATATAATACAGTGGGGACATACTGAGGAGCGTATAATTCAGTGGTGGGTGTACTGAGGAGCATATAATACTGGGGGGGGGGGAGTGCTTCTGTGGAGCATATAATCTTACCTTTTTTTCAAACTATATTTTTCGGCCCTCCAGTGGTTTAAGGGACAGTGAACCGGCCCCCTGTTCGAAAAGTTTGAGGACCCCTGCTTTAGATAATTCACAAGTATCCTTACTCTCAGTTTGTCGGGATAGAACCCAGCCCCTTTTGTATTGCTGTCTTGTCAGTTTTTAATTATGTTGAATAAAAATTGATTTTATTATTTTTCATACATTACTTTGAGTATTGTGTTATTCTCCACTGCTTCCACAGCCTCCATTTTGGCAGAATCAACCAGGTACGTGGAGGGGACGGAATGGGGAAGACCCGAACTCACTGATCAGACCCCGGGCTGCCCATTAGCATCACCGGCATCCCCGAACCGCCGCAAGATGTGCTGATCAGGCACAAAACATACTGAAACCCCTGAGATGCCGGCGGTCCTGTTTGACCGCCGGCATCTCAGGGGTTAACACCCGCAATCGGACCTGGTTCCAACCGCGGGTGATACCGGCAGTGTATAATACAGCGTATGTTACAGCTGACACCCGCAGAGCATGGTGCGCACACAGTTTCTGCAGCCGCGGTTTGCGGGAAATACTTCTTGGCAGCACCGTACTATTATGGCGGATGTCGGGAACGGGTTAATCTCGTCTGTATATTGCAGAAAACCCTGTTTCCAAAAATGCAGCATATTAATTTTACCTGTGTGAATAGAATTATAGTCAGGAAGGCAAAAAATATAGCTGAATTTTTTTCAGCTGTTTATTTTTTACAATGTTCTGTAGCCTTAGCCTCAGAATATTTTTTATTGCCTACCGTTCATTCCTATGAGAGTTTCTGGCTAAGACCCCATGATGCAGAAACGCAGCTTTTTCAGTTGCAGATTTAGTTGTAGTTTTTTGAGCCAAAGCCAAGAATGTCTACAGAAGGAATGGAAAATATATAGGAAGTTCTTATACTTCTACCTTCTGTTCAATCTACTCCTAGCGTTGGCTCAAAAAAAACAAAAATGCTAACATTTTGCAACTAAAAAAAGCTGCATTTCCACAACATGGGGCCAAAACCTTGGGCTGGGGACCAAAAGCCCTGCTGGAAAAATCGCGGTGTTTCACAGTACAGGCAAAGTAGATATGATTCTAGCGAATCCCATGCCCATTTTACGGTAAAAACCAAAGTGCCGACACACCGCGATTTCCAAAACCGGCACGGTTTTGGAAATTGCAGCATGTCAATTATATCTATAGACACGCCAGCGGTTTCCCCATAGATATAATTGTAACAGAAATTCCGCGGAGGAAAACTTTGCAAACTTTCTGTTTAAAGTGCAACGGGAAGAACAGCAATGCATTGCTGGCGCGGTTTTTACTGCAGCACTTTATTGCTGTGGGTCCTAACATGGGGCCTTAGCCTCAAGCTTGGTTCACATCTGTGCATGGGTTTCTATTTGGGAGGTCTGCTTGGGGGAAAAAAAAAAAAAGCAGTTACAATAGGAAACCTGCGGACCCCATAGACTATAATGGGGTCCATGTGGTTTCTGCCCCCCAAAAAACGAAGAATGCGGAAAGAAATACGCTGCTTGCAGTGCTTTTCTCTATATTTTTCATGCGGAGAGGGTAACTGATGTGAACCGAGCCTTGGTCAGAATCCGCCTAATGATAGGGTGTGAGTTTTTTTTTTTTCCTCTACCTCAAAAAAAAAGCAGCTTGAGGGGAAAAAAACTGCCACTGGGATTGAAATAAATGGGAGGGAGAGTTTGGCATCTTTTCAGGAAGATTTGGAGGCCTCAAAATCCACCTGCATAAAATCTTTGTAAACACAGGCATGGAAATATATGCTATGTATGCTTTATATATGCTGCGGTGCTATAAATGGAGTGACGATTGGCTGTAGTTTATATCCCCCTGCTTCTCTGATCGTAACCCGGAAATAATGTAATGATAGTATGGTAATAAAAGGAAACTTAAAAATCTTGTCTATACATTCATCCACTATATAAATGTACACCATAAAAATTCATACAATGCCCTTATAGATGATAGAATCCACTATATACATACAAGGCTGGGTCCAGGTTTTGTGGGCTCCTGGGCGACAGAGGCTCAGTGGGCCCCTTTTGGAGCAACCCATGTGCCACTGGGTGGGATTTTTTTTTCTGAGGCAGACCTACTGGAGTGGAATGTATTACAGTCCATTCCATAAAAGTAGCTAGAACTTGTTTAGACATCAGAAAGTAAAGAGCAATTTTAGGCAGACATCTTGCCCCGGATTCCTCTTTATTTTCTGCTCACGGTGGTGAATACAGAGCATCAGCAGGCCCTTGTGGCTTTCCTCCTCTGATAGGCCCAAATAAATGGGTATAATCAGAGAAGAGTCTCAAGCCTTGGCCTCCGAATAAGCTGCAGAATCTGCAGCAAGACCTTTTTTTTTACCGTGTCCTGCACTAATTGTTTCCAATGGGAGCCAGAATGAGGGAAGAATCTGCCGCTGATTTGGGAGCGAAATCCGTTGCAAAATTAATACCAGATTCCACCGTGTGAACAGAGGCTGAATCTGTTAACAGTGCAATGAACACTTTTATCTCTATTAATGGAAGTGCTCAATGCAGAGTCTAAGGGGGTCCCCACAGATACATATACAAATATATACACAGACATGGTACAATAAATATATAGAGGGACATAACTAGAAAAGACTCAGCCCCATAGAATGCTTTTGACTTGGGTCCCCCCATAGCATAGCGCCTCCTTTTCTGGTCACCACACTGTATAACGCCCATTTAAACAAACTATAATGTCCCACAGTTGCCCTGGAGAGGATTTAGGAGAATACAAGACAGTGCAGTAACATTTAGTGACTTACAGGTGACGTCTCTGACTAATCGTTCACATTACCCTTCTCTTTCTTCTGGACCGCCGTGACCGCTTCTTCCAGTCTCTCTAAAGTTTGCAGCACACACATTTTAGGCTCCTCGCTTTTCCAGCCACTTGACCCACATTGCCCTCACCTGCACACCCATCCTAATGCTACCCCCAATTATAAAATATATAATATAACCCTTCATAATGAATAAACCCCCCAAGTCAATCTTTAAATTAATAACTTCCCGGTGTACCCCTTGTTAATAGTGCCCCTTATTAACTCCTTAGCGACCCTTGACGTAACTGTACGTCATGGGTCGCATGGGGATGTATAGAGCGAGCTCACACGCTGAGCTCGCTCCATACACGGCAGATGCCGGCTGTATAATACAGCCAGGACCTGCCAATAACAGCAGCGGTCGGTGCCCGAGCCGATCGCTGCTGTTAACCCTTTACACACTGCGGTCAAACGTGACCGCAGTGTGTAAACGGCGCCGGCGGCATGGGCGCCGCCATGTTTCGCCGATCGCCGCCCTCCTGAACGTCACATGAGGGCGGTGATCGGTTGCTATGACAGCCGGAAGCCTATTGAAGGCTTCCAGGCTTGTCTCTGCATGAGATCTATTAGACGATGCCAGAGGCATCGTCTAATAGAAGTGCTGCGATTTTCCTATTCACTGCAATACTGTAGTATTGCAGTGAATAGTATGAGCGATCAGACCCCCTAGGTTTCAAGGTACCTAAGGGGTCTGATCATAAATGTAACAGAAGAAAAAAAAAAGTTTTTAAAAGTATTAAAAAAATAAAAAAAATATAAAAGTTCAAATCACCCCCCTTTCCCTAGATTAGCTATAAAAGTAATTAAAGAACATTAAACAAAAACATATTAGGTATCCCCGCGCTCCAAAATGCCCGAACTATTAGAATATTAAAACATTTATCCCATACTGCGAACGGCGTAGCGGCAAAAAAAATAAAAACAGCCAAAAAGCGTTTTTTTCAACACTTTGCCTCCTATAAAAAATTGAATAAAAAGTGATCAAACCATCAGATCTTTCCCCAAATGGTATCAATAGAAACGTCATCTTGTCCCGCATAAAAAGACACCACAACCAGCTCCATACATGAAAATATGAAAAAGTTACAGGTGTTAGAACATGATGACACAAAATTTTTTTTCTATTTTGCAAAGTTTATCATTTTTTTAAAAGTATCAAAACATTTCAAATACTATATAAATTTGGTATCACCGCGTTCGTACTGACACGTAGAACACAGGTAACATGTCATTTGTACCAAACAGTGAACGCTGTAAAAATTAAACCCATAAGAAAATGGCGCAAATGCATTTTTTCTCCAATTGCACCTCATTCTGAATTTTTTTCCAGCTTCCCAGTACATTGCACAGCATATTGAATGATGCCATTACAAAGTACAATTTGTCCCGCAAACAATAAGCCATCATGTGACTCTGTGAACTGAAAAATGAAAAAGTTATGGCTCTTGAAATGTGAGGAGGGAAAAACGAAAATGCGAAACCAAAAAATGGCCTGGTCCTTAAGGGGTTAATAATGCCCCAGGTGTTTCCTAATTAAAAGGTAAACAAAAAGTAAAACAAAAATTGTGGGGTTCCAATACCCGAGACCCCCACTGATCAGCTGCTTGAATGAACTGCGGTACCTGAGTAAGTGCCGTGACCGCTTCTCTGTTTACATAGTATAATTCATCTCATAGCGGCCATATAATGTAACTAGAGCCTCGTCCTATACACATCCACGTGACAAGGCTTTAATGACATCACACGATCACTATAAACAGACAGGTGTGATATAAACAGGCGCCATAGCCCCTTCATACAGCTGGCCGGTGGGGAGTCACTGATCTCTTATTGATGATTAATTCTGAGGATAGATTACCAATAAAGTCTGAGGCCTCATGTGGTGTCCTGCAGCAAAAAAGCGGTGACGCATTGCTTTTCTTCCTGCAATCCTTTACGCAGAAAGTTTGCACAGGTTCCCTCTGTGTACTTTCTGCTTCAATTATATCTAAACCACTGGCGTTTCCGTAGGTATGCTGCGATTTCCAAAATCGAAGCTGTTTTGGTAATCACAGCATGTTAATTATACCTATGAAAACACCGGCGGTTTTCCTATAGGTATAATGGAAGCAGAGAGTCTGCATATGAAACCTCTGCGGACCTTCCGTGAAAAGCACTGCAGGAAAAAGCCATAATGCGTTATTGCTGCGGTTTTGCTGCAACGCTATTATGTTGCAACCCGCCACGCGGGGCCTTAGTCTTAATAAAGCCCAAGTGTTACTTAATTAAATTGCCCCCTCATATTATGCCCGATTCCCCCTGACATAAATACTGCGCCTCTAATGACCTCTTATATAAATGACCACCCCCTTATGTTCATAATGCCTCCTAATTAGGGTTGAGCGATCGGGATCGGAAAAGATCGGCGATCGAGTAAATTTCACGATCACGATCGGAATTCCGACCCGATCTTTTCCAGCGGGATCGAGATCGGAGGTTATCTCAAGATTGGCTCAACCCTAAAAGTGACTTTTCCCATAGAGAAGCATTGACTAGGGTTGAAGATTGGGTTCAGAAAGGATCTGATTCCGATCGGCGATCGAGCAAATTTCACGATTGCGATCAGGATCGAAATCAGCTGGAAAATGATCGGAAATCGGATTTTAAGATCGATCTTGAAATCTCAAGATCGGCTCAACCCTACTCCTAATAGAAATGATGCCCCCTAATATAAATTCCCCCTTGTATATATAATACCCCTAATAACACTTATATAAATGACCTTCCCCCTTTATATTCATAATCTCCCCTCCTAAGAACCCCTTATACTATTAAAATACCTATAAGGGCTCGTTCACATCTGCGCCCAGCACTCCATTATGCAGGTTTCCTGCATAAAACAGAGCAGGAGACGGAAACCTGCAGGAGTCTTTCTCACCCATTCATTGGAATGGTTGAGAAAGCTGTCCGGCCGTGAGCGGCGGTGAGCATTTTATGTCCGGATTAAAAAAAACGGTTTCGCGGCGGAGAGCATAAAACGCTCACCACCACTCACGGCCGGACCCAGTGGAGACCACAGAACGGAGACCAGAAAACAGGTGTGAACCTAGCGTTACTAAGCTAAAAACAACCACAAAAATAAGTTATACTCACCTACCTGCGAACCTGATGAACAGAGCTGCTGCATTGTCCGTGTCCACATGCAGGACGGCTGTGTCGCGTTGGTTTGGCGTCATTGCGACGGCCATGCTGAGAAGCAGACGTCTCTCTGCTTTCTCCCTGTCTTGTAAACTGCAGGGCGCAGGCCTCATGTGCCTTTCGGTTACAAGTTGCTGTAGGAGATATAATTGACTATATACATGTACACCGTATAAAACGGTTATACAATATCCATATAGGTGATAGAATCCCCTATATACATGTATGCCATATAAAACTCATACAATATCCATATAGGTGATAGAATCCCCTATATACATGTATGCCATATAAAACTCATACAATATCCATATAGGTGATAGAATCCCCTATATACATGTATGCCATATAAAACTCATACAATATCCATATAGGTGATAGAATCCACTATATACATGTATGCCATATAAAACTCATACAATATCCATATAGGTGATAGAATCCCCTATATACATGTATGCCATATAAAACTCAAACAATATCCATATAGGTGATAGAATCCACTATATATATGTACATCATATAAAGTCACGCCATGTCCATATAAATAACTTCATATAGTTCGGATCATGTGTCCTACAGCACAGCACCAGAAATAATGTCATACAGCAGCCAAATAATTAATATACAGCACCATGTGAATAGTGTCATATACTAGTGATATATAAATTGGCCCATATAACGTCTTATGAGTCGGACCATACAATGCCTATATAAATACTACTTGTACTTATGGTGTCAGACAGAGTCCAGATGCTGCCACATCTCACACTGCCCATATACACAGTGTTAGACAGAAGCCATGTGAATGAATGCTGCCATACAGTGCCATACAGTAACCATCACTGACTGATGAGCATACAGCACATAACACATGACAGGATCAGCACAGTATATACGACCAGTGCTGTAGGCTCCGCCCCTTTTTAGTCAGTCACAAGGAGAATGTGATGTCACAGCTCGAGCTGCTTACCAACGGAAAGTGCAGCTGGTGACATTCTAGACCCTGAAGAAGTGGCAACTGCCAAAAGGAGAGAGAGCGCCCAACAGAAGGAGGAGCCACATATTGGATGAGATCACCCACAGGAGAAGAACCCCTGAGGCGAGCGCCCGGCCGCTGATAGGAGAATCCAGCCAGGAGGATGCGGAGCTGCTATTCCAGGTATGGAGAGAGTAAAGTTAGGCGGCGGCTCCATCTAGTGGCCGCTGTGTAGTATGACAGCTTTGTGAGCCAGTTACCAAATAAATGTTCAGGTTTTGTAATGGAGTGTTATAAACTGTCAGCACAGATGTCCTATAGGGGGGCGATGTAACCATGTCATTGCCAACATTTTTGTTACAATATGACAGTATCCCCTCCCCCACGAATGACAGACAGTCCTGGGAAAACTATTCCAAAACTATAATTTGCAGTTTGTTCATAAATTTCTTTCTCATTTCCTGATATATTTTGTAAATCCTGCATGCTGACTGTCTTCTTTTAGTACAGATAGATCCACAGTAACCAGGAAACCAATAACACACATCAGATAAATGGTTATGTCATTTATCATTTAGGCTGCATTCACACTTATGTTCTAGGAACAGAAAAATGGAAAGTAAGCGGGAGATGGATCTATTATTTGGTGAATCCCTATAGACCAGGGGTGCCTAATACGTCGATCGCGATCTACCAGTTGATCGCAATGGACGTATGGGTCGATCGCGGGATGCAGCCAGGCATCCCCGCTGTCTGCTTCTTCACAGCGCAGGCTGAGAGTTATCTCTGGACACTGGCAGACTGGGGCTGCGGCAGCCCCGCCTGCCAGTTTCTGTAGATAACTTTCAGCCTGCGCTGTGAACAAACACTTGCAGGCTGCTCTTAGGGATGGAGGGGGCCGGGGTACTGCTGCTTCTTCACAGCGCAGGCTGAGAGTCATCTATAGACACTGGCAGGTGGAGCTGCCGCAGCCCCAGCCTGCCAGTGTCCAGAGATAACTCTCAGCCTGCGATGTGAAGAAGCAGACAGCGGGGATGCCTGGACAGCCACCTCTCACGAACCGCCAGGCCACGCCCACATACACAGCCCCGCCCACTCCACATACAGGCCCGGCCCCGCCCACAAGAAGTGGGTAGTCGATCTTAGGGCTTGGCCATTTAAAGAAGTAGCTCACATGCTGAGAAAGTGTGAGCACCCCTGCTATAGACCCATTATACATAAATAGAATATTATATATTTAATATGTTAAATACCAGAACATATTATATTAGACATTTTAGATATAGTCTCTATTTATCTATGGAGACCATTTCCCGTCAGATATAAGAGGGTGTGTAATATTAGATGTGACCATATTGTACGTTTTTCTTTGCACATTATAACTTCTGTTGAACATTACTTTCTGTATTATTCCTGTCCTGGACATCAGGCCTGCTTTATACCTGCAGATCACATCATGATCAAGGATTTTTCTTTTCTGCTGTGGATGCAGATGATTCCTGAGTGTTGGACGCTGTTCACACTCATATACCACAGGCAGGGTCGGACTGGGGTGCCTAGGGCCCACCAGTGGGATTATTTCCAGGGGCCCACCCTACTGCCATATGTAATATCGCCCGTCCAGTTTTTGCCATTATACACGTTTAAAGTGCATTTTCACGCACAATACAGTGTGCAAAACAGCTATGGCTACACTACTACTTCTGTCATGCAACCAAAGATCGCAGTGTCCCTTTGGGACTCTTTCACATTAGTGAATGGAGTCGCATTGGGTCCCTCAGGTTGCAATGTGACTCCATTCACTAACATGAGTGAAAGAATCACAGGGCAACACATCTTTGGTTGTATGACAGAAGTTATAGTGTAGCCATAGCCTAATGCTAGCTTCACAACAGCGGCAAGCTCTCCGTCATACAGGTCCACCATGGGACCAGAATGACGGAGAGGTGGACTATCAAAATGGCGGTTACACACAGACAGTGGAAGACCTCATTAACATAATGAAGTCCGCCAGGTGTCAGCCATTTTCAGGCATTGTCAGGCAGATAAGGGTATGTTCACACATCAGTATGCCATCCGTCCGTTTGAATTCAGTTTGACACTTCAAAACGGACTGAGGCACATACTGATTGTATACTGACACCTTTTTATGCTGATAGCAAACGCTCTCCGTCCCCTAGAGGACAGATAAGGGGATTAAAAGTAGCAATTGTAAACAGAGTAGAGATCAGTATGTGCATCAGTCCGTTTTGAAGTGTCAAACTGAATTCAAACGGACGGATGGCATACTGATGTGTGAACATATCCTAAGTCCTCAGCGTTTCTGAAACTTGGATATTGTTATGCTGGAGCTCTAGAAAAGGGCACCAGCATAACAATAGAGTGGGACATTATCTATGGGGTGGGTGGACTACAACTCTCAACAGTTCCAGGGCATCTGGAGCTGCTGGGAGTTGTAGTAATTGAAAGATTTGGGGGCATCTTTCGATTGTCCACCTCAGACAGCGGGGGGGTTGGGGGTGCTAGCAGTACCATTACAATAAATCACAACATTACAATAAATACAATGCAATGTGATATTTTGTGCAGTAATACTCACAGGAGACGTCTTCCCACATTTCCCGTCTCTTCCCTTTGGACCGCCATGACCACTTCTTCCAGCTGTGACTTGACTCTGTAAAGTTTGAAACACAGACATCTTTGACTCCTCACTTCTCCACACATCCAACCCCAAGATATATATATATATATATATATATATATATATATATATATATATCTCACAGCAGCCCCTGCAGCCTATATTATGCCCCACAGTGGCACAATAGACTGTGGGGTATAATAGAGGTTGCAGGGGGGCCACTGTAGGGCATAATAGAGGTTACAGGGGCCACAGTGGACCCTTCAAGCTCTATTATGCCCCACAGTTGCACACCCATGAACTATTATTATACTCGGGGGTCTTTTCAGATCCTGAGTATAATAATCGGAGCCCCAGGGGAGGTGAGAGAACATAATAAATACTGTTACTCACCTCGCCGGGATCCGATTTTACTCCTAGCAGGCTTTGGGCCTATATGGTAATGTGTCAGACGTCACGTGGTCTGGGATATTACCATATAGGCCCAAAGCCTGTGCTAGCAGTAACATATAGGCCCAAAGCCTGTGGTAGCAGTAACAGCCTGTTACTATATAGGCCTAAAGCCTGTGCTAGCAGTAACAGGCTATTACTACTAGCACAGGCTTCGGGCCTATATAGTACTGCTAGCACAGGCTTCGGGCCTATATGGTAATATTCCAGACCACGTGACGTCTGGGCATTACCATATAGCCCCGAAGCCAGCTAGGAGTAACACTGGATCCCGGAGAGGTGAGTAACACTGTTTATTATGTTCTCTCACCTCCCCTGGGGCCCCGATTATTATACTCGGGGGTCTGAAAAGACCCCTGAGTATAATATTAGCGGCAGTGGGATCGCGGCCTGGCCCGGGCCTATTCACTACCGCCCGCCGCGGCCTAAAGTAAAGGGGAAGCGGGGGCGGCAGTGAGCAGGTCCGGGTTGGTAAATAGGCCGCTGCCTGCTGGTAGATACTCCAGCAGGCAGCGGCCTATTATAAAACAAAAAAAAGTTATTATACTTACCGTCCGACCGCGCGCTGCTGCTGCCGCATCCTCTTCTCTCAGGCGTCTGTGTATCAGCGTAGGCGGCGTGATGACGCCGCCTACGCTGATACGTAGATGGCTAAACAAGCGCAAGGACATCGGTAGCTCTCCTTGCGTTGGTTCTTAGGATTAGGGGAGGCGCCCTAAGCGCCTCCCCTAATCCTCCTCTGACATGGGCAGGGGCCCGATTGAAATGTCAGGGACCCGATCAGGCCCCTAACCACCCGATCCACCCCATTGATGATCGGGCCCCTGCCTATGCTAAAATGATTAGCTGTATAGTCGGGGCCCGGGGGCCTACTGGGGGATCCCCCGGTGCTCCGGCGGGCCAGTCCGACCCTGACCACAGGCTACTTTATAAAAATGATATAACTATGCCTTATGGTTCCGAATATTGACTAATTAGTTGTGTGTCAAAGCGGTGAAATTCTTTATTGTAATTGTCCACAGTGTTGGATTCCAGTTTCTTGCCCTCACTTGGGGCAAGGAATGGACTTTTTTTTATTAATGGGAGAAAAGAAATGGTGTAGCAATACGCTAAAAGAAGAATGGAGTGTAGCTATACGCTACTGAAGAATAAACTTCCTAGGAATGGAGTGTAGCTATACGCTACAGAAGAAAAACCTCCTAGGAATGGAGTGTAGCTATACGCTACTGAAGAATAAACCTCCTAGGAATGGAGTGTAGCTATACGCTACAGAAGAAAAACCTCCTAGGAATGGAGTGTAGCTATACGCTACTGAAGAATAAACCTCCTAGGAATGGAGTGTAGCTATACGCTACAGAAGAAAAACCTCCTAGGAATGGAGTGTAGCTATACGCTACTGAAGAATAAACCTCCTAGGAATGGAGTGTAGCTATACGCTACAGAAGAAAAACCTCCTAGGAATGGAGTGTAGCTATACGCTACAGAAGAAAAACCCTAGGAATGGAGTGTAGCTATACGCTACAGAAGAACAAACCTCCTAGGAATGGAGTGTAGCTATACGCTACAGAAGAACAAACCTCCTAGGAATGGAGTGTAGCTATACGCTACAGAAGAACAAACCTCAGAGGAATGGAGTGTAGCTATACGCTACAGAAGAACAATCCTCCTAGGAATGGAGTGTAGCTATACGCTACAGAAGAACAAACCTCAGAGGAATGGCGTGTAGCTATACGCTACAGAAGAACAAACCTCTTAGGAATGGAGTGTAGCTATACGCTACAGAAGAACAAACCTCAGAGGAATAACGTGTAGCTATACGCTACAGAAGAACAAACCTCCTAGGAATAGAGTGTAGCTATACGCTACTGAAGAACAAACCTCCTAGGAGTAGAGTGTAGCTATACGCTACAGAAGAATATAACTCCAAGTAATTGAGTGTAGCTATACGCTAAAGAAGAATAAACCTCCAAGAAATGGAGTGTAGCTACACGCTACAGAAGAACAAACCTCCTAGGAATGGAGTGTAGCTATACGCTACAGAAGAACAAACCTCCTAGGAATGGAGTGTAGCTATACGCTACAGAAGAACAAACCTCCTAGGAATGGAGTGTAGCTATACGCTACAGAAGAATAAACCTCATAGGAGTAGAGTGTAGCTATACGCTACAGAAGAATATAACTCCAAGGAATGGAGTGTAGTTATACGCAATGAGAAGAACAAACCTCCTAGGAATGGAGTGTAGCTATACGCTACAGAAGAACAAACCTCAGAGGAATGGAGTGTAGCTATATGCTACAGAAGAACCATCCTCCTAGCAATGGAGTGTAGCTATACGCTACAGGAGAAATATAAATCCAAGGAATCGAATGTAGCTATACGCTACTGAAGAACAAATCTCCTAGGAATGGAGTGTAGCTATACGCTACAGAAGAACAAACTTCCTAGGAATGGAGTGTAGCTATACGCTACAGAAGAACAAACCTCCTAGGAGTAGAGTGTAGCTATACGCTAAAGAAGAATATAACTCCAAGGAATTGAGTGTAGCTATACGCTACAGAAGAACAAACGTCCTAGGAATGGAGTGTAGCTATACGCTACAGAAGAACAAATCTCCTAGGAATGGAGTGTAGCTATACGCTACAGAAGAACAAACTTCCTAGGAGTAGAGTGTAGCTATATGCTACAGAAGAATATAACTCAAAGGAATTGAGTGTAGCTATACGCTACAGAAGAACAAACGTCCTAGGAATGGAGTGTAGCTATATGCTACGAGAAGAATATAACTCTAAGGAATGGAGTGTAGCTATACGCTACTGAAGAACAAACCTCCTAGGAATGGAGTGTAGCTATACGCTACAGGAGAAATATAACTCCAAGGAATCGAATGTAGCTATATGCTACGGAAGAACAAACCTCCTAGGAATGGAGTGTAGCTATACGCTACAGAAGAACAAACCTCCTAGGAATGGAGTGTAGCTATGAGAAGTAAGAGGGGAGACATGGAGGTGCAGGCTGTGTGAGCAAGAGGGGAGAGATGGGGGGAAGGCTGTGTGAGCAAGAAGGGGGGAATGGGGGGTTCAGGCTCTGGGGGGGATGGGCACTATGAGCATATAATACTGTGGGGGGTGTCACTGGTGAGCACATAATTCTGTTTGGGGGCCCCTGTGGTGCACAAAATAATGTTTGGGGGTCACTATGGAGTACCTAATTCTGTTTGGGGGCCTCTGTGGTGCACATAATACTGTATGGGGGTCACTATGGAGCACGTAATACTGTTTGGGGGCTTCTGTGGTGCACATAATACTGTTTGAGGGTCACTATGGAGCACGTAATACTGTTTGTGGGCCTCTGTGGTGCACATAATACTGTATGGGGGTCACTATGGAGCACGTAATACTGTTTGGGGGCCTCTGTGGTGCACATAATACTGTATGGGGGTCACTATGGAGCACATAATACTGTTTGGGGGTCACTATGGAGCACATAATACTGTTTGGGGGTCACTATGGAGCACATAATACTGTTTGGGGGTCACTATGGAGCACGTAATACTGTTTGGGGGTCACTATGGAGCACATAATACTTTTTGGGGGCCCCTGTGGAGCACGTTATGCTGTCCCAGTGTTGCTTACATGTGGGGCGCTGCGCTGCTTGCTCACCATATTCTTGATAGCTGCAGTTGTGGGTACTAAAGCTGTATCCCTTTCTGGTATCTGAGATATTGCTTTAGCGCCCATAACCGCCACTATCAAGAATTCGCTCTGGTAAGGGGATTGGGGGCCCTGGACAAAAGTTTGTACCCAGGCCCACAAAACATTAGTTACACCAATGGTGGCTGCTCTGGGTCCAGGCACCGCCATTAATATACCTTATTTTTAACTAGATGGACTGTGCTGATACACAGACGTCCTGCGCTTGGATGTAAAGTGGGCACCTCCGTTCATCAGGATCCCAGGTAGGTGAGAATAACACTTTTTTTTAGCTTAGTTGTGGGTATTTTAATAGTACAAGGGGTTGTTTGGAGGGGTAAATTATAATTATAAGGGAGGGGGCATTATGGACATAAGGGGGGGTCACTTATATAAGGGTTATTAGGGGACATTAGGAATACAAGGGGAGGTTATATTAGGAGGCATTATGAACATAAGGGGGTGGTCATTGATATTAGGGGTCATTAGGGGTGCAGTATTTGTCAGGGGGAATCAGGGGCATACTATGAGGGGGCAATTAATTTAATTAAAGTGGCACTGACGCTGCAAACTGCAACAAAATAGCGCTGCAGGAAAAACCGCAGCAGCAACGCATTCTGTTTTTTTCCCGCAGCGCTTTTCACTTTCTGCTTCCATTACACCTATAGGGAAACCAACAGTGTTTTCGTAGGTATAAGTGATATTCCCCAACGGTTTTGGAAATCGCAGCATGTTCACTACACATAATTTTCCACAATATGTGGATGGGATTTGCTAGAATCCCATTCACATTGCAGGAACTGTTGGCTTTTCCCGTGGTGTTTTCGCCATATGAAGCCCCATCCACACTTTGCGGTAAAATAAGATACATGCTGTAATTTACAAAGCAGTCTTGGTTTTAGAGTTAGACATTGCAGCATGCCTACGGAAATTCTGGCGGTTTCAATATAATTGAAGCAGAAAATAGAGAGGAAAGCTCTGCAAACTTTCTGTGCAAAGGGCTGCAGGAAGAAACGTGATGTGTCATGGACGCGGTTTTTCCCGCAGCGCTTTTTTGCTGCAGGACACCACGTGGGGCCTTAGGCTTAAGGAGTTTTCCAGTTCATTTATATTGATGATCTATCCTCAGAATAAATAATCAATAAGAGATAAGTGACCCCCTGATCAGTTGTATGAAGGGGCCATGGTGCCTGTGTATATCACACGCTGTCTGTTTATAGTGACAGTGTGGTGTAATTACAGCCTTGTCACATAGATGCTTATAGGACTAGGCTGTAGTTGCATGACATGGCCACTATGAGATGTACGATACTGTGTAAACAGAGAAGGGGTCAAAGCGCTTGCACAGATGCCACGATTCACTCAAACAGCTGATTCATCCCTCATTATTACACCTCAGCCACGGAGGTGTAAAAAAAAAAAAAAAACACACTCGACTGTCCCCAGCACCCTGTTGTCCTCCGCCTCTGTCTGTTCGGTCTCATGGCAACACCTCATTTCTGGAAATTCTGTACCCAATTCCTCTTAGCGGTCACATGAGGTGCAGGACTCCCAGCAAGAAGGTGCCGGCACGAGACTGAATGGACACTGGCGGAGGACAACAGGTTGCTGAGGACAGGTGAGTATGCTTTTTTATTTTAAACCTCCAGCCCAGCACATGAGTTGCTCCAATTCCTGGACAATATCTTTAAAGGATTTATCCATGTTTCTAATATTTATGGCCTGTACTTAGGATAAGCCATCAATATTACATCTGTGGGAATCTGACAGCCAAGACCTCTGCAGATGAGCTTTTTCATTACAGTGCGGCTACAGGTAATGGTGACAATTCTAGGAGCCACGCTGCTCTCTTGCCATACAGGATGTAGCAGTGGGTTTAGGTAGTACAGTGGTACACATCGTATGGCAGGCGAGCAGCCGGCTCCTGATATTACCTTTAGCCATCCTGTCTCTGTACAACTCATCTACAGGGGTCCTGGCGGTGGGCCCCTAAAAACAATTCCACTGGTGGGCCCTAGACACCCCAGTCCGACCCTGCGTGAATGACATTTGTACTGATGGTATATAGCTTCCGAACAGCATAGATGTGTTCTATTTAGTGATTGGATACATTTTAAACTTCAGATATAATCGAATTTCCTATTGGTCAGAAATCTGCAGGTGTTCTCAGTTACCAATTAGCTCCTTCCTTTAAATTGAGGCATATTCCCTATAACCTTTACCACCCCCTGACGAAGACCTAGCGGTCGAAACGCGCGTCGGGTGTCCGACCTGTGGATAGTGGATACTTGGTCACTGATTTCATCATGGGTGAGCAGTCAGTACTTATTGTTACAACCTACATTCTCTCATTGCTGTGACATGAGTTGTGTTTAGTCTTAGGGCTTAAATGTTATGTACCTTGCTTGCTCTTTTATACATACATGTATATTCATGGTCATTTGGGCACATGCCGTTATGTTTTGACTTTAGTTATATGTATGATAATGAGTGATATTACAATTAGTCATTGGTATGACATATACTTTGCAAGATAGATACATACATATCCCTAAGCATCAATATTTCATCTATGGGCAATAATACATATTGTATTGATATTTTATATCTATCTAACTCTGCTGCTCCAACAATGTCTTTTGTTATGTATGATATTTTCGCCACCTAGTGGTAAATTGTTGTACTACACTGGATTATCTATATCTGCTGTTGATATATAATACTACAAACCTTTAGATCAGGGGTCCTCCAACCACGGCCCGCGGGCCACATACGGCCCTCCGAGAACATTTATCTGGCCCGCCGCACGTGGCCCTCGCCGCCGCCGGGATCGTTCACTAACAGGGAATATGATTCCCTGTTAGTGAGCGGACCGCTGCTTTCAGTTCTATGTGCAAATGCACATAGAACTGAAAGCTGTCAGTGTAGGCCGACGCAGGCGCGATTACGTCATCGCTCCTGCAGTCTGAAGGAGGAGAACGTGCGGCAGTTGCTCTTTATGGGTAAAGCTATATGAAGTGTTTGTTGTACTGAGGAGTATATAATGCAGTGAAGGAGGTACTGAGAAGTATATAATACAGTGAGGGGGTACTGAGGAGTATATAATACAGTGAGGGGGTACTGAGGAGTATATAATACAGTGAGGGGGTACTGAGGAGTATATAATACAGTGAGGAGGTACTGAGGAGTATATAATACAGTGAGGGGGTACTGAGGAGTATATAATGCAGTGAAGGGGGTACAGAGGAGTATATAATGCAGTGAAGGGGGTACTGAGGAGTATATAATGCAGTGAAAGGGGTACTGAGGAGTATATAATGCAGTGAAGGGGGTACTGAGGAGTATATAATACAGTGAGGGGGTACTGAGGAGTATATAACACAGTGAGGGGGTACTGAGGAGTATATAATACAGTGAAGGGGTACTGAGGAGTATATAATATAAAATGCAGTGAAGGGGGTACTGAGGAATATATAATAAAGTAGGTAGTACTGAGGAGCATATAATACAGTGGGCTGGGGGGGGCGTACTGAGGAGCGTATAATACAGTGTGTGTGTGGGGGTACTGAGGAGTATATAATACAGTGGGGTGGGGGGACATACTGAGGAGCATATAATACAGTGGGGTGGGGGGCGTACTGAGGAACGTTTAATACAGTGGCGGGCGTATTGAGGAGCGTATAATACAGTGGGGGCGTACTGAGGAGCGTATAATTCAGTGGGGGGTGTACTGAGGAGCATATAATACAGTGGGGGCGTACTGAGGAGCGTAGTGGTGGGTGTACTGAGGAGCATATAATACTGTGGGGGGGAGTGCTTCTGTGGAGCATATAATCTTACCTTTTTTTCAAACTATATTTTTCGGCCCTCCAGTGGTTTAAGGGACAGTGAACCGGCCCCCTGTTCGAAAAGTTTGAGGACCCCTGCTTTAGATAATTCACAAGTATCCTTACTCTCGGTTTGTCGGGATAGAACCCAGCCCCTTTTGTATTGCTGTCTTGTCAGTTTTTAATGATGTTGAATTGTTGAATAAAAATTGATTTTATTATTTTTTATACATTACTTTGAGTATTGTGTTATTCTCCGCTGCTTCCACAGCCTCTATTTTGGCAGAATCAACCAGGTACGTGGAGGGGACGGAATGGGGAAGACCCGAACTCACTGATCAGACCCCGGGCTGCCCATTAGCATCACCGGCATCCCCCGAACCGCCGCAAGAGGTGCTGATCAGGCACAAAACATACTGAAACCCCTGAGATGCCGGCGGTCCAGTTTGACCGCCGGCATCTCAGGGGTTAACACCCGCAATCGGACCTGGTTCCAACCGCGGGTGATACCGGCAGTGTATAATACAGCGTATGTTACGGCTGACACCCGCAGAGCATGGTGCGCACACAGTTTCTGCAGCCGCGGTTTGCGGGAAATACTTCTTGGCAGCACCGTACTATTATGGCGGATATCGGGAACGGGTTAATCTCGTCTGTATATTGCAGAAAACCCTGTTTCCAAAAATGCAGCATATTAATTTTACCTGTGTGAATAGAATTATAGTCAGGAAGGCAAAAAATATAGCTGAATTTTTTTCAGCTGTTTATTTTTTACAATATTCTGTAGCCTTAGCCTCAGAATATTTTTTATTGCCTACCGTTCATTCCTATGAGAGTTTCTGGCTAAGACCCCATGATGCAGAAACGCAGCTTTTTCAGTTGCAGATTTAGTTGTAGTTTTTTGAGCCAAAGCCAAGAATGTCTACAGAAGGAATGGAAAATATATAGGAAGTTCTTATACTTCTACCTTCTGTTCAATCTACTCCTAGCGTTGGCTCAAAAAAAAAACAAAAATGCTACAATTTTGCAACTAAAAAAAGCTGCATTTCCACAACATGGGGCCAAAACCTTGGGCTGGGGACCAAAAGCCCTGCTGGAAAAATCGTGGTGTTTCAGAGTACAGGCAAAATAGATATGATTCTAGCGAATCCCATGCCCATTTTACGGTAAAAACCAAAGTGCCGACACACTGCGATTTCCAAAACCGGCACGGTTTTGGAAATTGCAGCATGTCAATTATATCTATAGACACGCCAGCGGTTTATTCATAGATATAATTGTAACAGAAAGTCCGCGGAGAAAAAGTTTGTAAACTTTCTGTTTAAAGTGCAACGGGAAGAACAGCAATGCATTGCTGGCGCGGTTTTTACTGCAGCACTTTATTGCTGTGGGTCCTAACATGGGGCCTTAGCCTCAAGCTTGGTTCACATCTGTGCATGGGTTTCTATTTGGGAGGTCTGCTTGGGGAAAAAAAAAAAAAAGCAGTTACAATAGGAAACCTGCGGACCCCATAGACTATAATGGGGTCCATGTGGTTTCTGCCCCCCAAAAAACGAAGAATGCGGAAAGAAATGCGCTGCTTGCAGTGCTTTTCTCTATATTTTTCATGCGGAGAGGGTAACTGATGTGAACCGAGCCTTGGTCAGAATCCGCCTAATGATAGGGTGTGAGTTTTTTTTTTTTCCTCTACCTCAAAAAAAAAGCAGCTTGAGGGGAAAAAAACTGCCACTGGGATTGAAATAAATGGGAGGGAGAGTTTGGCATCTTTTCAGGAAGATTTGGAGGCCTCAAAATCCACCTGCATAAAATCTTTGTAAACACAGGCATGGAAATATATGCTATGTATGCTTTATATATGCTGCGGTGCTATAAATGGAGTGACGATTGGCTGTAGTTTATATTCCCCTGCTTCTCTGATCGTAACCCGGAAATAATGTAATGATAGTATGGTAATAAAAGGAAACTTAAAAATCTTGTCTATACATTCATCCACTATATAAATGTACACCATAAAAATTCATACAATGCCCTTATAGATGATAGAATCCACTATATACATACAAGGCTGGGTCCAGGTTTTGTGGGCTCCTGGGCGACAGAGGCTCAGTGGGCCCCTTTTGGAGCAACCCATGTGCCACTGGGTGGGATTTTTTTTTCTGAGGCAGACCTACTGGAGTGGAATGTATTACAGTCCATTCCATAAAAGTAGCTAGAACTTGTTTAGACATCAGAAAGTAAAGAGCAATTTTAGGCAGACATCTTGCCCCGGATTCCTCTTTATTTTCTGCTCACGGTGGTGAATACAGAGCATCAGCAGGCCCTTGTGGCTTTCCTCCTCTGATAGGCCCAAATAAATGGGTATAATCAGAGAAGAGTCTCAAGCCTTGGCCTCCGAATAAGCTGCAGAATCTGCAGCAAGACCTTTTTTTTTACCGTGTCCTGCACTAATTGTTTCCAATGGGAGCCAGAATGAGGGAAGAATCTGCCGCTGATTTGGGAGCGAAATCCGTTGCAAAATTAATACCAGATTCCACCGTGTGAACAGAGGCTGAATCTGTTAACAGTGCAATGAACACTTTTATCTCTATTAATGGAAGTGCTCAATGCAGAGTCTAAGGGGGTCCCCACAGATACATATACAAATATATACACAGACATGGTACAATAAATATATAGAGGGACATAACTAGAAAAGACTCAGCCCCATAGAATGCTTTTGACTTGGGACTTGGCATAGCGCCTCCTTTTCTGGTCACCACACTGTATAACGTCCATTTAAACAAACTATAATGTCCCACAGTTGCCCTGGAGAGGATTTAGGAGAATACAAGACAGTGCAGTAACATTTAGTGACTTACAGGTGACGTCTCTGACTAATCGTTCACATTACCCTTCTCTTTCTTCTGGACCGCCGTGACCGCTTCTTCCAGTCTCTCTAAAGTTTGCAGCACACACATTTTAGGCTCCTCGCTTTTCCAGCCACTTGACCCACATTGCCCTCACCTGCACACCCATCCTAATGCTACCCCCAATTATAAAATATATAATATAACCCTTCATAATGAATAAACCCCCCAAGTCAATCTTTAAATTAATAACTTCCCGGTGTACCCCTTGTTAATAGTGCCCCTTATTAACTCCTTAGCGACCCTTGACGTAACTGTACGTCATGGGTCGCATGGGGATGTATAGAGCGAGCTCACACGCTGAGCTCGCTCCATACACGGCAGATGTCGGCTGTATAATACAGCCAGGACCTGCCAATAACAGCAGCGGTCGGTGCCCGAGCCGATCGCTGCTGTTAACCCTTTACACACTGCGGTCAAACGTGACCGCAGTGTGTAAACGGCGCCGGCGGCATGGGCGCCGCCATGTTTCGCCGATCGCCGCCTTCCTGAACGTCACATGAGGGCGGTGATCGGTTGCTATGACAGCCGGAAGCCTATTGAAGGCTTCCAGGCTTGTCTCTGCACGAGATCTATTAGACGATGCCAGAGGCATCGTCTAATAGAAGTGCTGCGATTTTCCTATTCACTGCAATACTGTAGTATTGCAGTGAATAGTATGAGCGATCAGACCCCCTAGGTTTCAAGGTACCTAAGGGGTCTGATCATAAATGTAACAGAAGAAAAAAAAAAGTTTTTAAAAGTATTAAAAAAATAAAAAAAATATAAAAGTTCAAATCACCCCCCTTTCCCTAGATTAGCTATAAAAGTAATTAAAGAACATTAAACAAAAACATATTAGGTATCCCCGCGCTCCAAAATGCCCGAACTATTAGAATATTAAAACATTTATCCCATACTGCGAACGGCGTAGCGGCAAAAAAAATAAAAACAGCCAAAAAGCGTTTTTTTCAACACTTTGCCTCCTATAAAAAATTGAATAAAAAGTGATCAAACCATCAGATCTTTCCCCAAATGGTATCAATAGAAACGTCATCTTGTCCCGCATAAAAAGACACCACAACCAGCTCCATACATGAAAATATGAAAAAGTTACAGGTGTTAGAACATGATGACACAAATTTTTTTTTATATTTTGCAAAGTTTATCATTTTTTTAAAAGTATCAAAACATTTCAAATACTATATAAATTTGGTATCACCGCGTTCGTACTGACACGTAGAACACAGGTAACATGTCATTTGTACCAAACAGTGAACGCTGTAAAAATTAAACCCATAAGAAAATGGCGCAAATGCATTTTTTCTCCAATTGCACCTCATTCTGAATTTTTTTCCAGCTTCCCAGTACATTGCACAGCATATTGAATGATGCCATTACAAAGTACAATTTGTCCCGCAAACAATAAGCCATCATGTGACTCTGTGAACTGAAAAATGAAAAAGTTATGGCTCTTGAAATGTGAGGAGGGAAAAACGAAAATGCGAAACCAAAAAATGGCCTGGTCCTTAAGGGGTTAATAATGCCCCAGGTGTTTCCTAATTAAAAGGTAAACAAAAAGTAAAACAAAAATTGTGGGGTTCCAATACCCGAGACCCCCACTGATCAGCTGCTTGAATGAACTGCGGTACCTGAGTAAGTGCCGTGACCGCTTCTCTGTTTACATAGTATAATTCATCTCATAGCGGCCATATAATGTAACTAGAGCCTCGTCCTATACACATCCACGTGACAAGGCTTTAATGACATCACACGATCACTATAAACAGACAGGTGTGATATAAACAGGCGCCATAGCCCCTTCATACAGCTGGCCGGTGGGGAGTCACTGATCTCTTATTGATGATTAATTCTGAGGATAGATTACCAATAAAGTCTGAGGCCTCATGTGGTGTCCTGCAGCAAAAAAGCGGTGACGCATTGCTTTTCTTCCTGCAATCCTTTACGCAGAAAGTTTGCACAGGTTCCCTCTGTGTACTTTCTGCTTCAATTATATCTAAACCACTGGCGTTTCCGTAGGTATGCTGCGATTTCCAAAATCGAAGCTGTTTTGGAAATCACAGCATGTTAATTATACCTATGAAAACACCGGCGGTTTTCCTATAGGTATAATGGAAGCAGAGAGTCTGCATATGAAACCTCTGCGGACCTTCCGTGAAAAGCACTGCAGGAAAAAGCCATAATGCATTATTGCTGCGGTTTTCCTGCAACGCTATTATGTTGCAACCCGCCACGCGGGGCCTTAGTCTTAATAAAGCCCAAGTGTTACTTAATTAAATTGCCCCCTCATATTATGCCCGATTCCCCCTGACATAAATACTGCGCCTCTAATGACCTCTTATATAAATGACCACCCCCTTATGTTCATAATGCCTCCTAATTAGGGTTGAGCGATCGGGATCGGAAAAGATCGGATTTCGATCGGCGATCGAGTAAATTTCACGATCACGATCGGAATTCCGACCCGATCTTTTCCAGCGGGATCGAGATCAGAGGTTATCTCAAGATTGGCTCAACCCTAAAAGTGACTTTTCCCATAGAGAAGCATTGACTAGGGTTGAAGATCGGGTTCGGAAAGGATCTGATTCCGATCGGCGATCGAGCAAATTTCACGATTGCGATCAGGATCGAAATCAGCTGGAAAATGATCGGAAATCGGATTTTAAGATCGATCTTGAAATCTCAAGATCGGCTCAACCCTACTCCTAATAGAAATGATGCCCCCTAATATAAATTCCCCCTTGTATATATAATACCCCTAATAACACTTATATAAATGACCCCCCCCCCCCTTTATATTCATAATCTCCCCTCCTAAGAACCCCTTATACTATTAAAATACCTATAAGGGCTCGTTCACATCTGCGCCCAGCACTCCATTATGCAGGTTTCCTGCATAAAACAGAGCAGGAGACGGAAACCTGCAGGAGTCTTTCTCACCCATTCATTGGAATGGTTGAGAAAGCTGTCCGGCCGTGAGCGGCGGTGAGCATTTTATGTCCGGATTAAAAAAAACGGTTTCGCGGCGGAGAGCATAAAACGCTCACCACCACTCACGGCCGGACCCAGTGGAGACCACAGAACGGAGACCAGAAAACAGGTGTGAACCTAGCGTTACTAAGCTAAAAACAACCACAAAAATAAGTTATACTCACCTACCTGCGAACCTGATGAACAGAGCTGCTGCATTGTCCGTGTCCACATGCAGGACGGCTGTGTCGCGTTGGTTTGGCGTCATTGCGACGGCCATGCTGAGAAGCAGACGTCTCTCTGCTTTCTCCCTGTCTTGTAAACTGCAGGGCGCAGGCCTCATGTGCCTTTCGGTTACAAGTTGCTGTAGGAGATATAATCGACTATATACATGTACACCGTATAAAACGGTTATACAATATCCATATAGGTGATAGAATCCCCTATATACATGTATGCCATATAAAACTCATACAATATCCATATAGGTGATAGAATCCCCTATATACATGTATGCCATATAAAACTCATACAATATCCATATAGGTGATAGAATCCACTATATACATGTATGCCATATAAAACTCATACAATATCCATATAGGTGATAGAATCCCCTATATACATGTATGCCATATAAAACTCAAACAATATCCATATAGGTGATAGAATCCACTATATATATGTACATCATATAAAGTCACGCCATGTCCATATAAATAACTTCATATAGTTCGGATCATGTGTCCTACAGCACAGCACCAGAAATAATGTCATACAGCAGCCAAATAATTAATATACAGCACCATGTGAATAGTGTCATATACTAGTGATATATAAATTGGCCCATATAACGTCTTATGAGTCGGACCATACAATGCCTATATAAATACTACTTGTACTTATGGTGTCAGACAGAGTCCAGATGCTGCCACATCTCACACTGCCCATATACACAGTGTTATACAGAAGCCATGTGAATGAATGCTACCATACAGTGCCATACAGTAACCATCACTGACTGATGAGCATACAGCACATAACACATGACAGGATCAGCACAGTATATACGACCAGTGCTGTAGGCTCCGCCCCTTTTTAGTCAGTCACAAGGAGAATGTGATGTCACAGCTCGAGCTGCTTACCAACGGAAAGTGCAGCTGGTGACATTCTAGACCCTGAAGAAGTGGCAACTGCCAAAAGGAGAGAGAGCGCCCAACAGAAGGAGGAGCCACATATTGGATGAGATCACCCACAGGAGAAGAACCCCTGAGGCGAGCGCCCGGCCGCTGATAGGAGAATCCCGCCAGGAGGATGCGGAGCTGCTATTCCAGGTATGGAGAGAGTAAAGTTAGGCAGCGGCTCCATCTAGTGGCCGCTGTGTAGTATGACAGCTTTGTGAGCCAGTTACCAAATAAATGTTCAGGTTTTGTAATGGAGTGTTATAAACTGTCAGCACAGATGTCCTATAGGGGGCGATGTAACCATGTCATTGCCAACATTTTTGTTACAATATGACAGTATCCCCTCCCCACGAATGACAGACAGTCCTGGGAAAACTATTCCAAAACTATAATTTGCAGTTTGTTCATAAATTTCTTTCTCATTTCCTGATATATTTTGTAAATCCTGCATGCTGACTGTCTTCTTTTAGTACAGATAGATCCACAGTAACCAGGAAACCAATAACACACATCAGATAAATGGTTATGTCATTTATCATTTAGGCTGCATTCACACTTATGTTCTAGGAACAGAAAAATGGAAAGTAAGCGGGAGATGGATCTATTATTTGGTGAATCCCTATAGACCAGGGGTGCCTAATACGTCGATCGCGATCTACCAGTTGATCGCAATGGACGTATGGGTCGATCGCGGGATGCAGCCAGGCATCCCCGCTGTCTGCTTCTTCACAGCGCAGGCTGAGAGTTATCTCTGGACACTGGCAGACTGGGGCTGCGGCAGCCCCGCCTGCCAGTTTCTGTAGATAACTTTCAGCCTGCGCTGTGAACAAACACTTGCAGGCTGCTCTTAGGGATGGAGGGGGCCGGGGTACTGCTGCTTCTTCACAGCGCAGGCTGAGAGTCATCTATAGACACAGGCAGGTGGAGCTGCCGCAGCCCCAGCCTGCCAGTGTCCAGAGATAACTCTCAGCCTGCGATGTGAAGAAGCAGACAGCGGGGATGCCTGGACAGCCACCTCTCACGAACCGCCAGGCCACGCCCACATACACAGCCCCGCCCACTCCACATACAGGCCCGGCCCCGCCCACAAGAAGTGGGTAGTCGATCTTAGGGCTTGGCCATTTAAAGAAGTAGCTCACATGCTGAGAAAGTGTGAGCACCCCTGCTATAGACCCATTATACATAAATAGAATATTATATATTTAATATGTTAAATACCAGAACATATTATATTAGACATTTTAGATATAGTCTCTATTTATCTATGGAGACCATTTCCCGTCAGATATAAGAGGGTGTGTAATATTAGATGTGACCATATTGTACGTTTTTCTTTGCACATTATAACTTCTGTTGAACATTACTTTCTGTATTATTCCTGTCCTGGACATCAGGCCTGCTTTATACCTGCAGATCACATCATGATCAAGGATTTTTCTTTTCTGCTGTGGATGCAGATGATTCCTGAGTGTTGGACGCTGTTCACACTCATATACCACAGGCAGGGTCGGACTGGGGTGCCTAGGGCCCACCAGTGGGATTATTTCCAGGGGCCCACCCTACTGCCATATGTAATATCGCCCGTCCAGTTTTTTGCCATTATACACGTTTAAAGTGCATTTTCACGCACAATACAGTGTGCAAAACAGCTATGGCTACACTACTACTTCTGTCATGCAACCAAAGATCGCAGTGTCCCTTTGGGACTCTTTCACATTAGTGAATGGAGTCGCATTGGGTCCCTCAGGTTGCAATGTGACTCCATTCACTAACATGAGTGAAAGAATCACAGGGCAACACATCTTTGGTTGTATGACAGAAGTTATAGTGTAGCCATAGCCTAATGCTAGCTTCACAACAGCGGCAAGCTCTCCGTCATACAGGTCCACCATGGGACCAGAATGACGGAGAGGTGGACTATCAAAATGGCGGTTACACACAGACAGTGGAAGACCTCATTAACATAATGAAGTCCGCCAGGTGTCAGCCATTTTCAGGCATTGTCAGGCAGATAAGGGTATGTTCACACATCAGTATGCCATCCGTCCGTTTGAATTCAGTTTGACACTTCAAAACGGACTGAGGCACATACTGATTGTATACTGACACCTTTTTATGCTGATAGCAAACGCTCTCCGTCCCCTAGAGGACAGATAAGGGGATTAAAAGTAGCAATTGTAAACAGAGTAGAGATCAGTATGTGCATCAGTCCGTTTTGAAGTGTCAAACTGAATTCAAACGGACGGATGGCATACTGATGTGTGAACATATCCTAAGTCCTCAGCGTTTCTGAAACTTGGATATTGTTATGCTGGAGCTCTAGAAAAGGGCACCAGCATAACAATAGAGTGGGACATTATCTATGGGGTGGGTGGACTACAACTCTCAACAGTTCCAGGGCATCTGGAGCTGCTGGGAGTTGTAGTAATTGAAAGATTTGGGGGCATCTTTCGATTGTCCACCTCAGACAGCGGGGGGGTTGGGGGTGCTAGCAGTACCATTACAATAAATCACAACATTACAATAAATACAATGCAATGTGATATTTTGTGCAGTAATACTCACAGGAGACGTCTTCCCACATTTCCCGTCTCTTCCCTTTGGACCGCCATGACCACTTCTTCCAGCTGTGACTTGACTCTGTAAAGTTTGAAACACAGACATCTTTGACTCCTCACTTCTCCACACATCCAACCCCAAGATATATATATATATATATATATATATATATATATATATATATATATATATATATCTCACAGCAGCCCCTGCAGCCTATATTATGCCCCACAGTGGCACAATAGACTGTGGGGTATAATAGAGGTTGCAGGGGGGCCACTGTAGGGCATAATAGAGGTTACAGGGGCCACAGTGGACCCTTCAAGCTCTATTATGCCCCACAGTTGCACACCCATGAACTATTATTATACTCGGGGGTCTTTTCAGATCCTGAGTATAATAATCGGAGCCCCAGGGGAGGTGAGAGAACATAATAAATACTGTTACTCACCTCGCCGGGATCCGATTTTACTCCTAGCAGGCTTTGGGCCTATATGGTAATGTGTCAGACGTCACGTGGTCTGGGATATTACCATATAGGCCCAAAGCCTGTGCTAGCAGTAACATATAGGCCCAAAGCCTGTGGTAGCAGTAACAGCCTGTTACTATATAGGCCTAAAGCCTGTGCTAGCAGTAACAGGCTATTACTACTAGCACAGGCTTCGGGCCTATATAGTACTGCTAGCACAGGCTTCGGGCCTATATGGTAATATTCCAGACCACGTGACGTCTGGGCATTACCATATAGCCCCGAAGCCAGCTAGGAGTAACACTGGATCCCGGAGAGGTGAGTAACACTGTTTATTATGTTCTCTCACCTCCCCTGGGGCCCCGATTATTATACTCGGGGGTCTGAAAAGACCCCTGAGTATAATATTAGCGGCAGTGGGATCGCGGCCTGGCCCGGGCCTATTCACTACCGCCCGCCGCGGCCTAAAGTAAAGGGGAAGCGGGGGCGGCAGTGAGCAGGTCCGGGTTGGTAAATAGGCCGCTGCCTGCTGGTAGATACTCCAGCAGGCAGCGGCCTATTATAAAACAAAAAAAAGTTATTATACTTACCGTCCGACCGCGCGCTGCTGCTGCCGCATCCTCTTCTCTCAGGCGTCTGTGTATCAGCGTAGGCGGCGTGATGACGCCGCCTACGCTGATACGTAGATGGCTAAACAAGCGCAAGGACATCGGTAGCTCTCCTTGCGTTGGTTCTTAGGATTAGGGGAGGCGCCCTAAGCGCCTCCCCTAATCCTCCTCTGACATGGGCAGGGGCCCGATTGAAATGTCAGGGACCCGATCAGGCCCCTAACCACCCGATCCACCCCATTGATGATCGGGCCCCTGCCTATGCTAAAATGATTAGCTGTATAGTCGGGGCCCGGGGGCCTACTGGGGGATCCCCCGGTGCTCCGGCGGGCCAGTCCGACCCTGACCACAGGCTACTTTATAAAAATGATATAACTATGCCTTATGGTTCCGAATATTGACTAATTAGTTGTGTGTCAAAGCGGTGAAATTCTTTATTGTAATTGTCCACAGTGTTGGATTCCAGTTTCTTGCCCTCACTTGGGGCAAGGAATGGACTTTTTTTTATTAATGGGAGAAAAGAAATGGTGTAGCAATACGCTAAAAGAAGAATGGAGTGTAGCTATACGCTACTGAAGAATAAACTTCCTAGGAATGGAGTGTAGCTATACGCTACAGAAGAAAAACCTCCTAGGAATGGAGTGTAGCTATACGCTACTGAAGAATAAACCTCCTAGGAATGGAGTGTAGCTATACGCTACAGAAGAAAAACCTCCTAGGAATGGAGTGTAGCTATACGCTACTGAAGAATAAACCTCCTAGGAATGGAGTGTAGCTATACGCTACAGAAGAAAAACCTCCTAGGAATGGAGTGTAGCTATACGCTACTGAAGAATAAACCTCCTAGGAATGGAGTGTAGCTATACGCTACAGAAGAAAAACCTCCTAGGAATGGAGTGTAGCTATACGCTACAGAAGAAAAACCCTAGGAATGGAGTGTAGCTATACGCTACAGAAGAACAAACCTCCTAGGAATGGAGTGTAGCTATACGCTACAGAAGAACAAACCTCCTAGGAATGGAGTGTAGCTATACGCTACAGAAGAACAAACCTCAGAGGAATGGAGTGTAGCTATACGCTACAGAAGAACAATCCTCCTAGGAATGGAGTGTAGCTATACGCTACAGAAGAACAAACCTCAGAGGAATGGCGTGTAGCTATACGCTACAGAAGAACAAACCTCTTAGGAATGGAGTGTAGCTATACGCTACAGAAGAACAAACCTCAGAGGAATAACGTGTAGCTATACGCTACAGAAGAACAAACCTCCTAGGAATAGAGTGTAGCTATACGCTACAGAAGAATATAACTCCAAGTAATTGAGTGTAGCTATACGCTAAAGAAGAATAAACCTCCAAGAAATGGAGTGTAGCTATACGCTACAGAAGAACAAACCTCCTAGGAATGGAGTGTAGCTATACGCTACAGAAGAACAAACCTCCTAGGAATGGAGTGTAGCTATACGCTACAGAAGAACAAACCTCCTAGGAATGGAGTGTAGCTATACGCTACAGAAGAATAAACCTCATAGGAGTAGAGTGTAGCTATACGCTACAGAAGAATATAACTCCAAGGAATGGAGTGTAGCTATACGCTATGAGAAGAACAAACCTCCTAGGAATGGAGTGTAGCTATACGCTACAGAAGAACAAACCTCAGAGGAATGGAGTGTAGCTATATGCTACAGAAGAACCATCCTCCTAGCAATGGAGTGTAGCTATACGCTACAGGAGAAATATAACTCCAAGGAATCGAATGTAGCTATACGCTACTGAAGAACAAATCTCCTAGGAATGGAGTGTAGCTATACGCTACAGAAGAACAAACGTCCTAGGAATGGAGTGTAGCTATACGCTACAGAAGAACAAACCTCCTAGGAGTAGAGTGTAGCTATACGCTAAAGAAGAATATAACTCCAAGGAATTGAGTGTAGCTATACGCTACAGAAGAACAAACGTCCTAGGAATGGAGTGTAGCTATACGCTACAGAAGAACAAATCTCCTAGGAATGGAGTGTAGCTATACGGTACAGAAGAACAAACTTCCTAGGAGTAGAGTGTAGCTATATGCTACAGAAGAATATAACTCAAAGGAATTGAGTGTAGCTATACGCTACAGAAGAACAAACGTCCTAGGAATGGAGTGTAGCTATACGCTACAAGAAGAATATAACTCCAAGGAATGGAGTGTAGCTATACGCTACTGAAGAACAAACCTCCTAGGAATGGAGTGTAGCTATATGCTACAGGAGAAATATAACTCCAAGGAATCGAATGTAGCTATATGCTACGGAAGAACAAACCTCCTAGGAATGGAGTGTAGCTATACGCTACAGAAGAACAAACCTCCTAGGAATGGAGTGTAGCTATACGCTACAGAAGAACAAACCTCCTAGGAGTAGAGTGTAGCTATACGCTACAGAAGAATAAACCTCCTAGGAGTAGAGTGTAGCTATACGCTACAGAAGAATATAACTCCAAGGAATGGAGTGTAGCTATACGCTACTGAAGAACAAACCTCCTAGGAATGGAGTGTAGCTATACGCTACAGAAGAACAAACGTCCTAGGAATGGAGTGTAGCTATACGCTACAGAAGAACAAATCTCCTAGGAATGGAGTGTAGCTATACGCTACAGAAGAACAAATCTCCTAGGAATGGAGTGTAGCTATACGCTACAGAAGAACAAACCTCCTAGGAGTAAAGTGTAGCTATACGCTACAGAAGAATATAACTCCAAGGAATTGAGTGTAGCTATACGCTACAGAAGAACAAACCTCCTAGGAATGGAGTGTAGCTATACGCTATGAGAAGTAAGAGGGGAGACATGGAGGTGCAGGCTGTGTGAGCAAGAGGGGAGAGATGGGGGGAAGGCTGTGTGAGCAAGAAGGGGGGAATGGGGGGTTCAGGCTCTGGGGGGGATGGGCACTATGAGCATATAATACTGTGGGGGGTGTCACTCGTGAGCACATAATTCTGTTTGGGGGCCCCTGTGGTGCACAAAATACTGTTTGAGGGTCACTATGGAGCACGTAATACTGTTTGTGGGCCTCTGTGGTGCACATAATACTGTATGGGGGTCACTATGGAGCAAGTAATACTGTTTGGGGGCCTCTGTGGTGCACATAATACTGTATGGGGGTCACTATGGAGCACGTAATACTGTTTGTGGGCCTCTGTGGTGCACATAATACTGTATGGGGGTCACTATGGAGCAAGTAATACTGTTTGGGGGCCTCTGTGGTGCACATAATACTGTATGGGGGTCACTATGGAGCACGTAATACTGTTTGTGGGCCTCTGTGGTGCACATAATACTGTATGGGGGTCACTATGGAGTACCTAATTCTGTTTGGGGGCCTCTGTGGTGCACATAATACTGTTTGAGGGTCACTATGGAGCACGTAATACTGTTTGTGGGCCTCTGTGGTGCACATAATACTGTATGGGGGTCACTATGGAGCAAGTAATACTGTTTGGGGGCCTCTGTGGTGCACATAATACTGTATGGGGGTCACTATGGAGCACATAATACTGTTTGGGGGTCACTATGGAGCACATAATACTGTTTGGGGGTCACTATGGAGCACGTAATACTGTTTGGGGGCTTCTGTGGTGCACATAATACTGTTTGAGGGTCACTATGGAGCACGTAATACTGTTTGTGGGCCTCTGTGGTGCACATAATACTGTATGGGGGTCACTATGGAGCAAGTAATACTGTTTGGGGGCCTCTGTGGTGCACATAATACTGTATGGGGGTCACTATGGAGCACATAATACTGTTTGGGGGTCACTATGGAGCACATAATACTGTTTGGGGGTCACTATGGAGCACATAATACTTTTTGGGGGCCCCTGTGGAGCACGTTATGCTGTCCCAGTATTGCTTACATGTGGGGCGCTGCGCTGCTTGCTCACCGTATTCTTGATAGCTGCAGTTGTGGGTACTAAAGCTGTATCCCTTTCTGGTATCTGAGATATTGCTTTAGCGCCCATAACCGCCACTATCAAGAATTCGCTCTGGTAAGGGGATAGGGGGCCCTGGACAAAAGTTTGTACCCAGGCCCACAGAACATTAGTTACACCAATGGTGGCTGCTCTGGGTCCAGGCACCGCCATTAATATACCTTATTTTTAACTAGATGGACTGTGCTGATACACAGACGTCCTGCGCTTGGATGTAAAGTGGGCACCTCCGTTCATCAGGATCCCAGGTAGGTGAGAATAACACTTTTTTTTAGCTTAGTTGTGGGTATTTTAATAGTACAAGGGGTTGTTTGGAGGGGTAAATTATAATTATAAGGGAGGGGGCATTATGGACATAAGGGGGGGTCACTTATATAAGGGTTATTAGGGGACATTAGGAATACAAGGGGAGGTTATATTAGGAGGCATTATGAACATAAGGGGGTGGTCATTGATATTAGGGGTCATTAGGGGTGCAGTATTTGTCAGGGGGAATCAGGGGCATACTATGAGGGGGCAATTAATTTAATGAAAGTGGCACTGACGCTGCAAACTGCAACAAAATAGCGCTGTAGGAAAAACCGCAGCAGCAACGCATTCTGTTTTTTTCCCGCAGCGCTTTTCACTTTCTGCTTCCATTACACCTATAGGGAAACCAACAGTGTTTTCGTAGGTATAAGTGATATTCCCCAACGGTTTTGGAAATCGCAGCATGTTCACTACACATAATTTTCCACAATATGTGGATGGGATTTGCTAGAATCCCATTCACATTGCAGGAACTGTTGGCTTTTCCCGTGGTGTTTTCGCCATATGAAGCCCCATCCACACTTTGCGGTAAAATAAGATACATGCTGTAATTTACAAAGCAGTCTTGGTTTTAGAGTTAGACATTGCAGCATGCCTACGGAAATTCTGGCGGTTTCAATATAATTGAAGCAGAAAATAGAGAGGAAAGCTCTGCAAACTTTCTGTGCAAAGGGCTGCAGGAAGAAACGTGATGTGTCATGGACGCGGTTTTTCCCGCAGCGCTTTTTTGCTGCAGGACACCACGTGGGGCCTTAGGCTTAAGGAGTTTTCCAGTTCATTTATATTGATGATCTATCCTCAGAATAAATAATCAATAAGAGATAAGTGACCCCCTGATCAGTTGTATGAAGGGGCCATGGTGCCTGTGTATATCACACGCTGTCTGTTTATAGTGACAGTGTGGTGTAATTACAGCCTTGTCACATAGACGCTTATAGGACTAGGCTGTAGTTGCATGACATGGCCACTATGAGATGTACGATACTGTGTAAACAGAGAAGGGGTCAAAGCGCTTGCACAGATGCCACGATTCACTCAAACAGCTGATTCATCCCTCATTATTACACCTCAGCCACGGAGGTGTAAAAAAAAAAAAAAAACACACTCGACTGTCCCCAGCACCCTGTTGTCCTCCGCCTCTGTCTGTTCGGTCTCATGGCAACACCTCATTTCTGGAAATTCTGTACCCAATTCCTCTTAGCGGTCAAATGAGGTGCAGGACTCCCAGCAAGAAGGTGCCGGCACGAGACTGAATGGACACTGGCGGAGGACAACAGGTTGCTGAGGACAGGTGAGTATGCTTTTTTATTTTAAACCTCCAGCCCAGCACATGAGTTGCTCCAATTCCTGGACAATATCTTTAAAGGATTTATCCATGTTTCTAATATTTATGGCCTGTACTTAGGATAAGCCATCAATATTACATCTGTGGGAATCTGACAGCCCAAGACCTCTGCAGATGAGCTTTTTCATTACAGTGCGGCTACAGGTAATGGTGACAATTCTAGGAGCCACGCTGCTCTCTTGCCATACAGGATGTAGCAGTGGGTTTAGGTAGTACAGTGGTACACATCGTATGGCAGGCGAGCAGCCGGCTCCTGATATTACCTTTAGCCATCCTGTCTCTGTACAACTCATCTACAGGGGTCCTGGCGGTGGGCCCCTAAAAACAATTCCACTGGTGGGCCCTAGACACCCCAGTCCGACCCTGCGTGAGTGACATTTGTACTGATGGTATATAGCTTCCGAACAGCATAGATGTGTTCTATTTAGTGATTGGATACATTTTAAACTTCAGATATAATCGAATTTCCTATTGGTCAGAAATCTGCAGGTGTTCTCAGTTACCAATTAGCTCCTTCCTTTAAATTGAGGCATATTCCCTATAACCTTTACCACCCCCTGAGGAAGACCTAGCGGTCGAAACGCGCGTCGGGTGTCCGACCTGTGGATAGTGGATACTTGGTCACTGATTTCATCATGGGTGAGCAGTCAGTACTTATTGTTACAACCTACATTCTCTCATTGCTGTGACATGAGTTGTGTTTAGTCTTAGGGCTTAAATGTTATGTACCTTGCTTGCTCTTTTATACATACATGTATATTCATGGTCATTTGGGCACATGCCGTTATGTTTTGACTTTAGTTATATGTATGATAATGAGTGATATTACAATTAGTCATTGGTATGACATATACTTTGCAAGATAGATACATACATATCCCTAAGCATCAATATTTCATCTATGGGCAATAATACATATTGTATTGATATTTTATATCTATCTAACTCTGCTGCTCCAACAATGTCTTTTGTTATGTATGATATTTTCGCCACCTAGTGGTAAATTGTTGTACTACACTGGATTATCTATATCTGCTGTTGATATATAATACTACAAACCTTTAGATCAGGGGTCCTCCAACCACGGCCCGCGGGCCACATACGGCCCTCCGAGAACATTTATCTGGCCCGCCGCACGTGGCCCTCGCCGCCGCCGGGATCGTTCACTAACAGGGAATATGATTCCCTGTTAGTGAGCGGACCGCTGCTTTCAGTTCTATGTGCAAATGCACATAGAACTGAAAGCTGTCAGTGTAGGCCGACGCAGGCGCGATTACGTCATCGCTCCTGCAGTCTGAAGGAGGAGAACGTGCGGCAGTTGCTCTTTATGGGTAAAGCTATATGAAGTGTTTGTTGTACTGAGGAGTATATAATGCAGTGAAGGAGGTACTGAGAAGTATATAATACAGTGAGGGGGTACTGAGGAGTATATAATACAGTGAGGGGGTACTGAGGAGTATATAATACAGTGAGGGGGTACTGAGGAGTATATAATACAGTGAGGAGGTACTGAGGAGTATATAATACAGTGAGGGGGTACTGAGGAGTATATAATGCAGTGAAGGGGGTACAGAGGAGTATATAATGCAGTGAAGGGGGTACTGAGGAGTATATAATGCAGTGAAGGGGGTACTGAGGAGTATATAATACAGTGAGGGGGTACTGAGGAGTATATAACACAGTGAGGGGGTACTGAGGAGTATATAATACAGTGAAGGGGTACTGAGGAGTATATAATATAAAATGCAGTGAAGGGGGTACTGAGGAATATATAATAAAGTAGGTAGTACTGAGGAGCATATAATACAGTGGGCTGGGGGGGGCGTACTGAGGAGCGTATAATACAGTGTGTGTGTGGGGGTACTGAGGAGTATATAATACAGTGGGGTGGGGGGACATACTGAGGAGCATATAATACAGTGGGGTGGGGGGCGTACTGAGGAACGTATAATACAGTGGCGGGCGTATTGAGGAGCGTATAATACAGTGGGGGCGTACTGAGGAGCGTATAATTCAGTGGTGGGTGTACTGAGGAGCATATAATACTGTGGGGGGGAGTGCTTCTGTGGAGCATATAATCTTACCTTTTTTTCAAACTATATTTTTCGGCCCTCCAGTGGTTTAAGGGACAGTGAACCGGCCCCCTGTTCGAAAAGTTTGAGGACCCCTGCTTTAGATAATTCACAAGTATCCTTACTCTCGGTTTGTCGGGATAGAACCCAGCCCCTTTTGTATTGCTGTCTTGTCAGTTTTTAATGATGTTGAATTGTTGAATAAAAATTGATTTTATTATTTTTCATACATTACTTTGAGTATTGTGTTATTCTCCGCTGCTTCCACAGCCTCTATTTTGGCAGAATCAACCAGGTACGTGGAGGGGATGGAATCGGGAAGACCCGAACTCATTGATCAGACCCCGGGCTGCCCATTAGCATCACCGGCATCCCCCGAACCGCCGCAAGAGGTGCTGATCAGGCACAAAACATACTGAAACCCCTGAGATGCCGGCGGTCCAGTTCGACCGCCGGCATCTCAGGGGTTAACACCCGCAATCGCACCTGGTTCCAACCGCGGGTGATACCGGCAGTGTATAATACAGCGTATGTTACGGCTGACACCCGCAGAGCATGGTGCGCACACAGTTTCTGCAGCCGCGGTTTGCGGGAAATACTTCTTGGCAGCACCGTACTATTATGGCGGATATCGGGAACGGGTTAATCTCGTCTGTATATTGCAGAAAACCCTGTTTCCAAAAACGCAGCATATTAATTTTACCTGTGTGAATAGAATTATAGTCAGGAAGGCAAAAAATATAGCTGAATTTTTTTCAGCTGTTTATTTTTTACAATATTCTGTAGCCTTAGCCTCAGAATATTTTTTATTGCCTACCGTTCATTCCTATGAGAGTTTCTGGCTAAGACCCCATGATGCAGAAACGCAGCTTTTTCAGTTGCAGATTTAGTTGTAGTTTTTTGAGCCAAAGCCAAGAATGTCTACAGAAGGAATGGAAAATATATAGGAAGTTCTTATACTTCTACCTTCTGTTCAATCTACTCCTAGCGTTGGCTCAAAAAAACCCAAAAATGCTACAATTTTGCAACTAAAAAAAGCTGCATTTCCACAACATGGGGCCAAAACCTTGGGCTGGGGACCAAAAGCCCTGCTGGAAAAATCGCGGTGTTTCACAGTACAGGCAAAATAGATATGATTCTAGCGAATCCCATGCCCATTTTACGGTAAAAACCAAAGTGCCGACACACTGCGATTTCCAAAACCGGCACGGTTTTGGAAATTGCAGCATGTCAATTATATCTATAGACACGCCAGCGGTTTCTTCATAGATATAATTGTAACAGAAAGTCCGCGGAGGAAAACTTTGTAAACTTTCTGTTTAAAGTGCAACGGGAAGAACAGCAATGCATTGCTGGCGCGGTTTTTACTGCAGCACTTTATTGCTGTGGGTCCTAACATGGGGCCTTAGGGTGCATTCACACTGAGTAAACGCTAGCTTATTCTGTAGAGTAAAATTACACTTGTAAATTTTGCTATCCCATTGACTTCAATGACATTTTACAGGCGTATTTTTACAGGCGTATTTTTTACAGGCGTATTTTTTACAGGCGTATTTTTACACTTGTAAAAAAATATCATTGAAGTCAATGGGATAGCAAAATTTACAAGTGTAATTTTACTCTACAAAATAAGCTAGCGTTTACTCAGTGTGAATGCACCCTTAGCCTCAAGCTTGGTTCACATCTGTGCATGGGTTTCTATTTGGGAGGTCTGCTTGGGGAAAAAAAAAAAAAAGCAGTTACAATAGGAAACCTGCGGACCCCATAGACTATAATGGGGTCCATGTGGTTTCTGCCCCCCAAAAAACGAAGAATGCGGAAAGAAATGCGCTGCTTGCAGTGCTTTTCTCTATATTTTTCATGCGGAGAGGGTAACTGATGTGAACCGAGCCTTGGTCAGAATCCGCCTAATGATAGGGTGTGAGTTTTTTTTTTTTCCTCTACCTCAAAAAAAAAGCAGCTTGAGGGGAAAAAAACTGCCACTGGGATTGAAATAAATGGGAGGGAGAGTTTGGCATCTTTTCAGGAAGATTTGGAGGCCTCAAAATCCACCTGCATAAAATCTTTGTAAACACAGGCATGGAAATATATGCTATGTATGCTTTATATATGCTGCGGTGCTATAAATGGAGTGACGATTGGCTGTAGTTTATATCCCCCTGCTTCTCTGATCGTAACCCGGAAATAATGTAATGATAGTATGGTAATAAAAGGAAACTTAAAAATCTTGTCTATACATTCATCCACTATATAAATGTACACCATAAAAATTCATACAATGCCCTTATAGATGATAGAATCCACTATATACATACAAGGCTGGGTCCAGGTTTTGTGGGCTCCTGGGCGACAGAGGCTCAGTGGGCCCCTTTTGGAGCAACCCATGTGCCACTGGGTGGGATTTTTTTTTCTGAGGCAGACCTACTGGAGTGGAATGTATTACAGTCCATTCCATAAAAGTAGCTAGAACTTGTTTAGACATCAGAAAATAAAGAGCAATTTTAGGCAGACATCTTGCCCCGGATTCCTCTTTATTTTCTGCTCACGGTGGTGAATACAGAGCATCAGCAGGCCCTTGTGGCTTTCCTCCTCTGATAGGCCCAAATAAATGGGTATAATCAGAGAAGAGTCTCAAGCCTTGGCCTCCGAATAAGCTGCAGAATCTGCAGCAAGACCTTTTTTTTTACCGTGTCCTGCACTAATTGTTTCCAATGGGAGCCAGAATGAGGGAAGAATCTGCCGCTGATTTGGGAGCGAAATCCGTTGCAAAATTAATACCAGATTCCACCATGTGAACAGAGGCTGAATCTGTTAACAGTGCAATGAACACTTTTATCTCTATTAATGGAAGTGCTCAATGCAGAGTCTAAGGGGGTCCCCACAGATACATATACAAATATATACACAGACATGGTACAATAAATATATAGAGGGACATAACTAGAAAAGACTCAGCCCCATAGAATGCTTTTGACTTAGGTCCCCCCATAGCATAGCGCCTCCTTTTCTGGTCACCACACTGTATAACGCCCATTTAAACAAACTATAATGTCCCACAGTTGCCCTGGAGAGGATTTAGGAGAATACAAGACAGTGCAGTAACATTTAGTGACTTACAGGTGACGTCTCTGACTAATCGTTCACATTACCCTTCTCTTTCTTCTGGACCGCCGTGACCGCTTCTTCCAGTCTCTCTAAAGTTTGCAGCACACACATTTTAGGCTCCTCGCTTTTCCAGCCACTTGACCCACATTGCCCTCACCTGCACACCCATCCTAATGCAACCCCCAATTATAAAATATATAATATAACCCTTCATAATGAATAAACCCCCCAAGTCAATCTTTAAATTAATAACTTCCCGGTGTACCCCTTGTTAATAGTGCCCCTTATTAACTCCTTAGCGACCCTTGACGTAACTGTACGTCATGGGTCGCATGGGGATGTATAGAGCGAGCTCACACGCTGAGCTCGCTCCATACACGGCAGATGCCGGCTGTATAATACAGCCAGGACCTGCCAATAACAGCAGCGGTCGGTGCCCGAGCCGATCGCTGCTGTTAACCCTTTACACACTGCGGTCAAACGTGACCGCAGTGTGTAAACGGCGCCGGCGGCATGGGCGCCGCCATGTTTCGCCGATCGCCGCCCTCCTGAACGTCACATGAGGGCGGTGATCGGTTGCTATGACAGCCGGAAGCCTATTGAAGGCTTCCAGGCTTGTCTCTGCATGAGATCTATTAGACGATGCCAGAGGCATCGTCTAATAGAAGTGCTGCGATTTTCCTATTCACTGCAATACTGTAGTATTGCAGTGAATAGTATGAGCGATCAGACCCCCTAGGTTTCAAGGTACCTAAGGGGTCTGATCATAAATGTAACAGAAGAAAAAAAAAAGTTTTTAAAAGTATTAAAAAAATAAAAAAAAATATAAAAGTTCAAATCACCCCCCTTTCCCTAGATTAGCTATAAAAGTAATTAAAGAACATTAAACATAAACATATTAGGTATCCCCGCGCTCCAAAATGCCCGAACTATTAGAATATTAAAACATTTATCCCGTACTGCGAACGGCGTAGCGGCAAAAAAAATAAAAACAGCCAAAAAGCGTTTTTTTCAACACTTTGCCTCCTATAAAAAATTGAATAAAAAGTGATCAAACCATCAGATCTTTCCCCAAATGGTATCAATAGAAACGTCATCTTGTCCCGCATAAAAAGACACCACAACCAGCTCCATACATGGAAATATGAAAAAGTTACAGGTGTTAGAACATGATGACACAAAAAAAATTTTCTATTTTGCAAAGTTTATCATTTTTTTAAAAGTATCAAAACATTTCAAATACTATATAAATTTGGTATCACCGCGTTCATACTGACACGTAGAACACAGGTAACATGTCATTTGTACCAAACAGTGAACGCTGTAAAAATTAAACCCATAAGAAAATGGCGCAAATGCATTTTTTCTCCAATTGCACCTCATTCTGAATTTTTTTCCAGCTTCCCAGTACATTGCACAGCATATTGAATGATGCCATTACAAAGTACAATTTGTCCCGCAAACAATAAGCCATCATGTGACTCTGTGAACTGAAAAATGAAAAAGTTATGGCTCTTGAAATGTGAGGAGGGAAAAACGAAAATGCGAAACCAAAAAATGGCCTGGTCCTTAAGGGGTTAATAATGCCCCAGGTGTTTCCTAATTAAAAGGTAAACAAAAAGTAAAACAAAAATTGTGGGGTTCCAATACCCGAGACCCCCACTGATCAGCTGCTTGAATGAACTGCGGTACCTGAGTAAGTGCCGTGACCGCTTCTCTGTTTACATAGTATAATTCATCTCATGGCGGCCATATAATGTAACTAGAGCCTCGTCCTATACACATCCACGTGACAAGGCTTTAATGACATCACACGATCACTATAAACAGACAGGTGTGATATAAACAGGCGCCATAGCCCCTTCATACAGCTGGCCGGTGGGGAGTCACTGATCTCTTATTGATGATTAATTCTGAGGATAGATTACCAATAAAGTCTGAGGCCTCATGTGGTGTCCTGCAGCAAAAAAGCGGTGACGCATTGCTTTTCTTCCTGCAATCCTTTACGCAGAAAGTTTGCACAGGTTCCCTCTGTGTACTTTCTGCTTCAATTATATCTAAACCACTGGCGTTTCCGTAGGTATGCTGCGATTTCCAAAATCGAAGCTGTTTTGGTAATCACAGCATGTTAATTATACCTATGAAAACACCGGCGGTTTTCCTATAGGTATAATGGAAGCAGAGAGTCTGTATATGAAACCTCTGCGGACCTTCCGTGAAAAGCACTGCAGGAAAAAGCCATAATGCATTATTGCTGCGGTTTTCCTGCAACGCTATTATGTTGCAACCCGCCACGCGGGGCCTTAGTCTTAATAAAGCCCAAGTGTTACTTAATTAAATTGCCCCCTCATATTATGCCCCTGATTCCCCCTGACATAAATACTGCGCCTCTAATGACCTCTTATATAAATGACCACCCCCTTATGTTCATAATGCCTCCTAATTAGGGTTGAGCGATCGGGATCGGAAAAGATCGGATTTCGATCGGCGATCGAGTAAATTTCACAATCACGATCGGAATTCCGACCCGATCTTTTCCAGCGGGATCGAGATCGGAGGTTATCTCAAGATTGGCTCAACCCTAAAAGTGACTTTTCCCATAGAGAAGCATTGACTAGGGTTGAAGATCGGGTTCGGAAAGGATCTGATTCCGATCGGCGATCGAGCAAATTTCACGATTGCGATCAGGATCGAAATCAGCTGGAAAATGATCGGAAATCGGATTTTAAGATCGATCTTGAAATCTCAAGATCGGCTCAACCCTACTCCTAATAGAAATGATGCCCCCTAATATAAATTCCCCCTTGTATATATAATACCCCTAATAACACTTATATAAATGACCCCCCCCCCATTTATATTCATAATCTCCCCTCCTAAGAACCCCTTATACTATTAAAATACCTATAAGGGCTCGTTCACATCTGCGCCCAGCACTCCATTATGCAGGTTTCCTGCATAAAACAGAGCAGGAGACGGAAACCTGCAGGAGTCTTTCTCACCCATTCATTGGAATGGTTGAGAAAGCTGTCCGGCCGTGAGCGGCGGTGAGCATTTTATGTCCGGATTAAAAAAAACGGTTTCGCGGCGGAGAGCATAAAACGCTCACCACCACTCACGGCCGGACCCGGTGGAGACCACAGAACGGAGACCAGAAAACAGGTGTGAACCTAGCGTTACTAAGCTAAAAACAACCACAAAAATAAGTTATACTCACCTACCTGCGAACCTGATGAACAGAGCTGCTGCATTGTCCGTGTCCACATGCAGGACGGCTGTGTCGCGTTGGTTTGGCGTCATTGCGACGGCCATGCTGAGAAGCAGACGTCTCTCTGCTTTCTCCCTGTCTTGTAAACTGCAGGGCGCAGGCCTCATGTGCCTTTCGGTTACAAGTTGCTGTAGGAGATATAATCGACTATATACATGTACACCGTATAAAACGGTTATACAATATCCATATAGGTGATAGAATCCCCTATATACATGTATGCCATATAAAACTCATACAATATCCATATAGGTGATAGAATCCCCTATATACATGTATGCCATATAAAACTCATACAATATCCATATAGGTGATAGAATCCCCTATATACATGTATGCCATATAAAACTCATACAATATCCATATAGGTGATAGAATCCCCTATATACATGTATGCCATATAAAACTCAAACAATATCCATATAGGTGATAGAATCCCCTATATACATGTATACCATATAAAACTCATACAATATCCATATAGGTGATAGAATCCCCTATATACATGTATGCCATATAAAACTCATACAATATCCATATAGGTGATAGAATCCACTATATATATGTACATCATATAAAGTCACGCCATGTCCATATAAATAACTTCATATAGTTCGGATCATGTGTCCTACAGCACAGCACCAGAAATAATGTCATACAGCAGCCAAATAATTAATATACAGCACCATGTGAATAGTGTCATATACTAGTGATATATAAATTGGCCCATATAACGTCTTATGAGTCGGACCATACAATGCCTATATAAATACTACTTGTACTTATGGTGTCAGACAGAGTCCAGATGCTGCCACATCTCACACTGCCCATATACACAGTGTTATAGACAGAAGCCATGTGAATGAATGCTGCCATACAGTGCCATACAGTAACCATCACTGACTGATGAGCATACAGCACATAACACATGACAGGATCAGCACAGTATATACGACCAGTGCTGTAGGCTCCGCCCCTTTTTAGTCAGTCACAAGGAGAATGTGATGTCACAGCTCGAGCTGCTTACCAACGGAAAGTGCAGCTGGTGACATTCTAGACCCTGAAGAAGTGGCAACTGCCAAAAGGAGAGAGAGCGCCCAACAGAAGGAGGAGCCACATATTGGATGAGATCACCCACAGGAGAAGAACCCCTGAGGCGAGCGCCCGGCCGCTGATAGGAGAATCCCGCCAGGAGGATGCGGAGCTGCTATTCCAGGTATGGAGAGAGTAAAGTTAGGCAGCGGCTCCATCTAGTGGCCGCTGTGTAGTATGACAGCTTTGTGAGCCAGTTACCAAATAAATGTTCAGGTTTTGTAATGGAGTGTTATAAACTGTCAGCACAGATGTCCTATAGGGGGCGATGTAACCATGTCATTGCCAACATTTTTGTTACAATATGACAGTATCCCCTCCCCCACGAATGACAGACAGTCCTGGGAAAACTATTCCAAAACTATAATTTGCAGTTTGTTCATAAATTTCTTTCTCATTTCCTGATATATTTTGTAAATCCTGCATGCTGACTGTCTTCTTTTAGTACAGATAGATCCACAGTAACCAGGAAACCAATAACACACATCAGATAAATGGTTATGTCATTTATCATTTAGGCTGCATTCACACTTATGTTCTAGGAACAGAAAAATGGAAAGTAAGCGGGAGATGGATCTATTATTTGGTGAATCCCTATAGACCAGGGGTGCCTAATACGTCGATCGCGATCTACCAGTTGATCGCAATGGACGTATGGGTCGATCGCGGGATGCAGCCAGGCATCCCCGCTGTCTGCTTCTTCACAGCGCAGGCTGAGAGTTATCTCTGGACACTGGCAGACTGGGGCTGCGGCAGCCCCGCCTGCCAGTTTCTGTAGATAACTTTCAGCCTGCGCTGTGAACAAACACTTGCAGGCTGCTCTTAGGGATGGAGGGGGCCGGGGTACTGCTGCTTCTTCACAGCGCAGGCTGAGAGTCATCTATAGACACTGGCAGGTGGAGCTGCCGCAGCCCCAGCCTGCCAGTGTCCAGAGATCACTCTCAGCCTGCGATGTGAAGAAGCAGACAGCGGGGATGCCTGGACAGCCACCTCTCACGAACCGCCAGGCCACGCCCACATACACAGCCCCGCCCACTCCACATACAGGCCCGGCCCCGCCCACAAGAAGTGGGTAGTCGATCTTAGGGCTTGGCCATTTAAAGAAGTAGCTCACATGCTGAGAAAGTGTGAGCACCCCTGCTATAGACCCATTATACATAAATAGAATATTATATATTTAATATGTTAAATACCAGAACATATTATATTAGACATTTTAGATATAGTCTCTATTTATCTATGGAGACCATTTCCCGTCAGATATAAGAGGGTGTGTAATATTAGATGTGACCATATTGTACGTTTTTCTTTGCACATTATAACTTCTGTTGAACATTACTTTCTGTATTATTCCTGTCCTGGACATCAGGCCTGCTTTATACCTGCAGATCACATCATGATCAAGGATTTTTCTTTTCTGCTGTGGATGCAGGTGATTCCTGAGTGTTGGACGCTGTTCACACTCATATACCACAGGCAGGGTCGGACTGGGGTGCCTAGGGCCCACCAGTGGGATTATTTCCAGGGGCCCACCCTACTGCCATATGTAATATCGCCCGTCCAGTTTTTGCCATTATACACGTTTAAAGTGCATTTTCACGCACAATACAGTGTGCAAAACAGCTATGGCTACACTACTACTTCTGTCATGCAACCAAAGATCGCAGTGTCCCTTTGGGACTCTTTCACATTAGTGAATGGAGTCGCATTGGGTCCCTCAGGTTGCAATGTGACTCCATTCACTAACATGAGTGAAAGAATCACAGGGCAACACATCTTTGGTTGTATGACAGAAGTTATAGTGTAGCCATAGCCTAATGCTAGGTTCACAACAGCGGCAAGCTCTCCGTCATACAGGTCCACCATGGGACCAGAATGACGGAGAGGTGACCTATCAAAATGGCGGTTACACACAGACAGTGGAAGACCTCATTAACATAATGAAGTCCGCCAGGTGTCAGCCATTTTCAGGCATTGTCAGGCAGATAAGGGTAAGTTCACACATCAGTATGCCATCCGTCCGTTTGAATTCAGTTTGACACTTCAAAACGGACTGAGGCACATACTGATTGTATACTGACACCTTTTTATGCTGATAGCAAACGCTCTCCGTCCCCTAGAGGACAGATAAGGGGATTAAAAGTAGCAATTGTAAACAGAGTAGAGATCAGTATGTGCATCAGTCCGTTTTGAAGTGTCAAACTGAATTCAAACGGACGGATGGCATACTGATGTGTGAACATATCCTAAGTCCTCAGCGTTTCTGAAACTTGGATATTGTTATGCTGGAGCTCTAGAAAAGGGCACCAGCATAACAATAGAGTGGGACATTATCTATGGGGTGGGTGGACTACAACTCTCAACAGTTCCAGGGCATCTGGAGCTGCTGGGAGTTGTAGTAATTGAAAGATTTGGGGGCATCTTTCGATTGTCCACCTCAGACAGCGGGGAGATTGGGGGAGCTAGCAGTACCATTACAATAAATCACAACATTACAATAAATACAATGCAATGTGATATTTTGTGCAGTAATACTCACAGGAGACGTCCTCCCACATTTCCCGTCATTTCCCTTTGGACCGCCATGACCACTTCTTCCAGCTGTGACTTGACTCTGTAAAGTTTGAAACACAGACATCTTTGACTCCTCACTTCTCCACACATCCAACCCCAATATATATATATATATATATATATATATATATATATATATATATATATATATATGTATATATATATCACAGCAGCCCCTGCAGCCTATATTATGCCCCACAGTGGCACAATAGACTGTGGGGTATAATAGAGGTTGCAGGGGGGCCACTGTAGGGCATAATAGAGGTTACAGGGGCCACAGTGGACCCTTCAAGCTCTATTATGCCCCACAGTTGCACACCCATGAACTATTATTATACTCGGGGGTCTTTTCAGATCCTGAGTATAATAATCGGAGCCCCAGGGGAGGTGAGAGAACATAATAAATACTGTTACTCACCTCGCCGGGATCCGATTCTACTCCTAGCAGGCTTTGGGCCTATATGGTAATGTGTCAGACGTCACGTGGTCTGGGATATTACCATATAGGCCCAAAGCCTGTGCTAACAGTAACATATAGGCCCAAAGCCTGTGTTAGCAGTAACAGCCTCTTACTATATAGGCCTAAAGCCTGTGCTAGCAGTAACAGGCTATTACTACTAGCACAGGCTTCGGGCCTATATAGTACTGCTAGCACAGGCTTCGGGCCTATATGGTAATATTCCAGACCACGTGACGTCTGGGCATTACCATATAGCCCCAAAGCCAGCTAGGAGTAACACCGGATCCCGGAGAGGTGAGTAACACTGTTTATTATGTTCTCTCACCTCCCCTGGGGCCCGATTATTATACTCGGGGGTCTGAAAAGACCCCTGAGTATAATATTAGCGGCAGTGGGATCGCGGCCTGGCCCGGGCCTATTCACTACCGCCCGCCGCGGCCTAAAGTACAAGGGGAAGCGGGGGCGGCAGTGAGCAGGTCCGGGTTGGTAAATAGGCCGCTGCCTGCTGGTAGATACTCCAGCAGGCAGCGGCCTATTATAAAACAAAAAAAAGTTATTATACTTACCGTCCGACCGCGCGCTGCTGCTCCCGCTGCTGCCGCATCCTCTTCTCTCAGGCGTCTGTGTATCAGCGTAGGCGGCGTGATGACGCTGCCTACGCTGATACGTAGATGGCTGAACAAGCGCAAGGACATCGGTAGCTCTCCTTGCGTTGGTTCTTAGGATTAGGGGAGGCGCCCTAAGCGCCTCCCCTAATACTCCTCTGACATGGGCAGGGGCCCGATTGAAATGTCAGGGGCCCGATCAGGCCCCTAACCACCCGATCCACCCCATTGATGATCGGGCCCCTGCCTATGCTAAAATGATTAGCTGTATAGTCAGGGCCCGGGGGCCCACCCGGGGATCCCCCGGTGCTCCGGCGGGCCAGTCCGACCCTGACCACAGGCTACTTTATAAAAATGATATATCTATGCCTTATGGTTCCGAATATTGACTAATTAGTTGTGTGTCAAAGCGGTGAAATTCTTTATTGTGATTGTCCACAGTGTTGGATTCCAGTTTCTTGCCCTCACTTGGGGCAAGGAATGGACTTTTTTTTTATTAATGGGAGAAAAGAAATGGTGTAGCAATATGCTAAAAGAAGAATGGAGTGTAGCTATACGCTACTGAAGAATAAACCTCCTAGGAATGGAGTGTAGCTATACGCTACAGAAGAAAAACCTCCTAGGAATGGAGTGTAGCTATACGCTACTGAAGAATAAACCTCCTAGGAATGGAGTGTAGCCATACGCTACAGAAGAAAAACCTCCTAGGAATGGAGTGTAGCTATACGCTACTGAAGAATAAACCTCCTAGGAATGGAGTGTAGCTATACGCTACAGAAGAAAAACCTCCTAGGAATGGAGTGTAGCTATACGCTACTGAAGAATAAACCTCCTAGGAATGGAGTGTAGCTATACGCTACAGAAGAAAAACTTCCTAGGAATGGAGTGTAGCTATACGCTACAGAAGAAAAATCCTAGGAATGGAGTGTAGCTATACGCTACAGAAGAACAAACCTCAGAGGAATGGAGTGTAGCTATACGCTACAGAAGAACCATCCTCCTAGCAATGGAGTGTAGCTATACGCTACAGGAGAAATATAACTCCAAGGAATCGAATGTAGCTATACGCTACTGAAGAACAAGTCTCCTAGGAATGGAGTGTAGCTATACGCTACAGAGGAACAAACTTCCTAGGAATGGAGTGTAGCTATACGCTACAGAAGAACAAACCTCCTAGGAGTAGAGTGTAGCTATACGCTACAGAAGAATATAACTCAAAGGAATTGAGTGTAGCTATACGCTACAGAAGAACAAACGTCCTAGGAATGGAGTGTAGCTATACGCTACAGAAGAACAAACTTCCTAGGAATGGAGTGTAGCTATACGCTACAGAAGAACAAACCTCCTAGGAGTAGAGTGTAGCTATACGCTACAGAAGAATATAACTCAAAGGAATTGAGTGTAGCTATACGCTACAGAAGAACAAACGTCCTAGGAATGGAGTGTAGCTATACGCTACAGAAGAACAAACTTCCTAGGAATGGAGTGTAGCTATACGCTACAGAAGAACAAACCTCCTAGGAGTAGAGTGTAGCTATACGCTACAGAAGAATATAACTCAAAGGAATTGAGTGTAGCTATACGCTACAGAAGAACAAACGTCCTAGGAATGGAGTGTAGCTATACGCTACAGAAGAACAAACGTCCTAGGAATGGAGTGTAGCTATACGCTACGAGAAGAATATAACTCCAAGGAATGGAGTGTAGCTATACGCTACTGAAGAACAAACCTCCAAGAAATGGAGTGTAGCTATACGCTACAGAAGAATATAACTCCAAGGAATTGAGTGTAGCTATACGCTACAGAAGAACAAACCTCCTAGGAATGGAGTGTAGCTATACGCTAAAGGAGAAATATAACTCCAAGGAATCGAATGTAGCTATACGCTACAGAAGAACAAACCTCCTAGGAATGGAGTGTAGCTATACGCTACAGAAGAACAAACCTCCTAGGAATGGAGTGTAGCTATACGCTACAGAAGAACAAACCTCCTAGGAGTAGAGTGTAGCTATACGCTACAGAAGAATAAACCTCCTAGGAGTAGAGTGTAGCTATACGCTACAGGAGAATATAACTCCAAGGAATGCAGTGTAGCTATACGCTAAAGAAGAATAAACCTCCAAGAAATGGAGTGTAGCTATACGCTACAGAAGAACAAACCTCAGAGGAATGGAGTGTAGCTATACCCTACAGAAGAACAAACCTCCTAGGAATGGAGTGTAGCTATACGCTACAGAAGAACAAATCTCCTAGGAATGGAGTGTAGCTATACGCTAAAGAACAAACCTCCTAGGAGTAAAGTGTAGCTATACGCTACAGAAGAATATAACTCCAAGGAATTGAGTGTAGCTATACGCTACAGAAGAACAAACCTCCTAGGAATGGAGTGTAGCTATACGCTATGAGAAGTAAGAGGGGAGACATGGAGGTGCAGGCTGTGTGAGCAAGAGGGGAGAGATGGGGGGAAGGCTGTGTGAGCAAGAAGGGGGGAATGGGGGGTTCAGGCTCTGGGGGGGATGGGCACTGTGAGCATATAATACTGTGGGGGGTGTCACTGGTGAGCACATAATTCTGTTTGGGGGCCCTTGTGGTGCACAAAATAATGTTTGGGGGTCACTATGGAGTACCTAATTCTGTTTGGGGGCCTCTGTGGTGCACATAATACTGTATGGGGGTCACTATGGAGCACGTAATACTGTTTGGGGGCCTCTGTGGTGCACATAATACTGTATGGGGGTCACTATGGAGCACGTAATACTGTTTGGGGGCCTCTGTGGTGCACATAATACTGTATGGGGGTCACTATGGAGCACGTAATACTGTTTGGGGGCCTCTGTGGTGCACATAATACTGTATGGGGGTCACTATGGAGCACATAATACTGTTTGGGGGTCACTATGGAGCACATAATACTGTTTGGGGGTCACTATGGAGCACATAATACTGTTTGGGGGTCACTATGGAGCACGTAATACTGTTTGGGGGTCACTATGGAGCACATAATACTGTTTGGGGGGTCACTATGGAGCACGTAATACTTTTTGGGGGCCTCTGTGGAGCACGTTATGCTGTCCCAGTATTGCTTACATGTGGGGCGCTGCGCTGCTTGCTCACCGTATTCTTGATAGCTGCAGTTGTGGGTACTAAAGCTGTATCCCTTTCTGGTATCTGAGATATTGCTTTAGCGCCCATAACCGCCACTATCAAGAATTCGCTCTGGTAAGGGGATAGGGGGCCCTGGACAAAAGTTTGTACCCAGGCCCACAAAACATTAGTTACACCAATGGTGGCTGCTCTGGGTCCAGGCACCGCCATTAATATACCTTATTTTTAACTAGATGGACTGTGCTGATACACAGACGTCCTGCACTTGGATGTAAAGTGGGCACCTCCGTTCATCAGGATCCCAGGTAGGTGAGAATAACACTTTTTTTTAGCTTAGTTGTGGGTATTTTAATAGTACAAGGGGTTGTTTGGAGGGGGAAATTATAATTATAAGGGAAGGGACATTATGGACATAAGGGGGGGTCACTTATATAAGGGTTATTAGGGGACATTAGGAATTCAAGGGGAGGTTATATTAGGAGGCATTATGAACATAAGGGGGTGGTCATTGATATTAGGGGTCATTAGGAGTGCAGTATTTGTCAGGGGGAATCAGGGGCATACTATGAGGGGGCAATTAATTTAATGAAAGTGGCACTGACGCTGCAAACTGCAACAAAATAGCGCTGCAGGAAAAACCGCAGCAGCAACGCATTCTGTTTTTTTCCCGCAGCGCTTTTCACTTTCTGCTTCCATTACACCTATAGGGAAACCAACAGTGTTTTCGTAGGTATAAGTGATATTCCCCAACGGTTTTGGAAATCGCAGCATGTTCACTACACATAATTTTCCACAATATGTGGATGGGATTTGCTAGAATCCCATTCACATTGCAGGAACTGTTGGCTTTTCCCGTGGTGTTTTCGCCATATGAAGCCCCATCCACACTTTGCGGTAAAATAAGATACATGCTGTAATTTCCAAAGCAGTCTTGGTTTTAGAGTTAGACATTGCAGCATGCCTACGGAAATTCTGGCGGTTTCAATATAATTGAAGCAGAAAATAGAGAGGAAAGCTCTGCAAACTTTCTGTGCAAAGGGCTGCAGGAAGAAACGTGATGTGTCATGGACGCGGTTTTTCCCGCAGCGCTTTTTTGCTGCAGGACACCACGTGGGGCCTTAGGCTTAAGGAGTTTTCCAGTTCATTTATATTGATGATCTATCCTCAGAATAAATAATCAATAAGAGATAAGTGACCCCCTGATCAGTTGTATGAAGGGGCCATGGTGCCTGTGTATATCACACGCTGTCTGTTTATAGTGACAGTGTGGTGTAATTACAGCCTTGTCACATAGACGCTTATAGGACTAGGCTGTAGTTGCATGACATGGCCACTATGAGATGTACGATACTGTGTAAACAGAGAAGGGGTCAAAGCGCTTGCACAGATGCCACGATTCACTCAAACAGCTGATTCATCCCTCATTATTAAACCTCAGCTACGGAGGTGTAAAAAAAAAAAAAAAACACACTCGACTGTCCCCAGCACCCTGTTGTCCTCCGCCTCTGTCTGTTCGGTCTCATGGCAACACCTCATTTCTGGAAATTCTGTACCCAATTCCTCTTAGCGGTCACATGAGGTGCAGGACTCCCAGCAAGAAGGTGCCGGCACGAGACTGAATGGACACTGGCGGAGGACAACAGGTTGCTGAGGACAGGTGAGTATGCTTTTTTATTTTAAACCTCCAGCCCAGCACATGAGTTGCTCCAATTCCTGGACAATATCTTTAAAGGATTTATCCATGTTCTAATATTTATGGCCTGTACTTAGGATAAGCCATCAATATTACATCTGTGGGAATCTGACAGCCCAAGACCTCTGCAGATGAGCTTTTTCATTACAGTGCGGCTACAGGTAATGGTGACAATTCTAGGAGCCACGCTGCTCTCTTGCCATACAGGATGTAGCAGAGGGTTTAGGTAGTACAGTGGTACACATCGTATGGCAGGCGAGCAGCCGGCTCCTGATATTACCTTTAGCCATCCTGTCTCTGTACAACTCATCTACAGGGGTCCTGGCGGTGGGCCCCTAAAAACAATTCCACTGGTGGGCCCTAGACACCCCAGTCCGACCCTGCGTGAATGACATTTGTACTGATGGTATATAGCTTCCGAACAGCATAGATGTGTTCTATTTAGTGATTGGATACATTTTAAACTTCAGATATAATCGAATTTCCTATTGGTCAGAAATCTGCAGGTGTTCTCAGTTACCAATTAGCTCCTTCCTTTAAATTGAGGCATATTCCCTATAACCTTTACCACCCCCTGACGAAGACCTAGCGGTCGAAATGCGCGTCGGGTGTCCGACCTGTGGATAGTGGATACTTGGTCACTGATTTCATCATGGGTGAGCAGTCAGTACTTATTGTTACAACCTACATTCTCTCATTGCTGTGACATGAGTTGTGTTTAGTCTTAGGGCTTAAATGTTATGTACCTTGCTTGCTCTTTTATACATACATGTATATTCATGGTCATTTGGGCACATGCCGTTATGTTTTGACTTTAGTTATATGTATGATAATGAGTGATATTAAAATTAGTCATTGGTATGACATATACTTTGCAAGATAGATACATACATATCCCTAAGCATCAATATTTCATCTATGGGCAATAATACATATTGTATTGATATTTTATATCTATCTAACTCTGCTGCTCCAACAATGTCTTTTGTTATGTATGATATTTTCGCCACCTAGTGGTAAATTGTTGTACTACACTGGATTATCTATATCTACTGTTGATATATAATACTTCAAACCTTTAGATCAGGGGTCTTCCAACCACGGCCCGCGGGCCACATACAGCCCTCCGAGAAAATTTATCTGGCCCGCCGCATGTGGCCCTCGCCGCCGCCGGGATCGTTCACTAACAGGGAATATGATTCCCTGTTAGTGAGCGGACCGCTGCTTTCAGTTCTATGTGCAAATGCACATAGAACTGAAAGCTGTCAGTGTAGGCCGACGCAGGCGCGATTACGTCATCGCTCCTGCAGTCTGAAGGAGGAGAACGTGCGGCAGTTGCTCTTTATGGGTAAAGCTATATGAAGTGTTTGTTGTACTGAGGAGTATATAATGCAGTGAAGGAGGTACTGAGAAGTATATAATACATTGAGGGGGTACTGAGGAGTATATAATACAGTGAGGGGGTACTGAGGAATATATAATACAGTGAGGAGGTACTGAGGAGTATATAATACAGTGAGGAGGTACTGAGGAGTATATAATGCAGTGAGGGGGTACTGAGGAGTATATAATACAGTGAGGGGGTACTGAGGAGTATATAATGCAGTGAAGGGGGTACTGAGGAGTATATAATGAAGTGAAGGGGGTACTGAGGAGTATATAATGCAGTGAAAGGGGTACTGAAGAGTATATAATGCAGTGAAGGGGGTACTGAGGAGTATATAATACAGTGAGGGGGTACTGAGGAGTATATAACACAGTGAGGGGGTACTGAGGAGTATATAATACAGTGAGGAGGTACTGAGGAGTATATAATACAGTGAGGGGGTACTGAGGAGTATATAATGAAGTGAAGGGGGTACTGAGGAGTATATAATGAAGTGAAGGGGGTACTGAGGAGTATATAATGCAGTGAAAGGGGTACTGAGGAGTATATAATGCAGTGAAGGGGGTACTGAGGAGTATATAATACAGTGAGGGGGTACTGAGGAGTATATAACACAGTGAGGGGGTACTGAGGAGTATATAATACAGTGAAGGGGTACTGAGGAGTATATAATATAAAATGCAGTGAAGGGGGTACTGAGGAATATATAATAAAGTAGGTAGTACTGAGGAGCATATAATACAGTGGGCTGGGGGGGCGTACTGAGGAGCGTATAATACAGTGTGTGTGGGGGGGTACTGAGGAGTATATAATACAGTAGGGTGGGGGGACATACTGAGGAGCATATAATACAGTGGGGTGGGGGGCGTACTGAGGAACGTATAATACAGTGGCGGGCGTATTGAGGAGCATATAATACAGTGGGGACGTACTGAGGAGCGTATAATTCAGTGGTGGGTGTACTGAGGAGCATATAATACTGTGGGGGGGAGTGCTTCTGTGGAGCATATAATCTTACCTTTTTTTCAAACTATATTTTTCGGCCCTCCAGTGGTTTAAGGGACAGTGAACCGGCCCCCTGTTCGAAAAGTTTGAGGACCCCTGCTTTAGATAATTCACAAGTATCCTTACTCTCGGCTTGTCGGGATAGAACCCAGCCCCTTTTGTATTGCTGTCTTGTCAGTTTTTAATGATGTTGAATAAAAATTGATTTTATTATTTTTCATACATTACTTTGAGTATTGTGTTATTCTCTGCTGCTTCCACAGCCTCCATTTTGGCAGAATCAACCAGGTACGTGGAGGGGACGGAATGGGGAAGACCCGAACTCACTGATCAGCCCCCGGGCTGCCCATTAGCATCACCGGCATCCCCCGAACCACCGCAAGATGTGCTGATCAGGCACAAAACATACTGAAACCCCTGAGATGCCAGCGGTCCTGTTTGACCGCCGGCATCTCAGGGGTTAACACCCGCAATCGGACCTGGTTCCAACCGCGGGTGATACCGGCAGTGTATAATACAGCGTATGTTACGGCTGACACCCGCAGAGCATGGTGCGCACACAGTTTCTGTGTGCGCACCATGCAGCCGCGGTTTGCGGGAAATACTTCCTGGCAGCACCGTACTATTATGGCGGATGTATCTCGTCTGTATATTGCAGAAAACCCTGTTTCCAAAAATGCAGCATATTAATTTTACCTGTGTGAATAGAATTATAGTCAGGAAGGCAAAAAATATAGCTGAATTTTTTTCAGCTGTTTATTTTTTACAATGTTCTGTAGCCTTAGCCTCAGAATATTTTTTATTGCCTACCGTTCATTCCTATGAGAGTTTCTGGCTAAGACCCCATGATGCAGAAACGCAGCTTTTTCAGTTGCAGATTTAGTTGTAGTTTTTTGAGCCAAAGCCAAGAATGTCTACAGAAGGAATGGAAAATATATAGGAAGTTCTTATACTTCTACCTTCTGTTCAATCTACTCCTAGTGTTGGCTCAAAAAAAACAAAAATGCTAAAATTTTGCAACTAAAAAAAGCTGCATTTCCACAACATGGGGCCAAAACCTTGGGCTGGGGACCAAAAGCCCTGCTGGAAAAATCGCGGTGTTTCACAGTACAGGCAAAGTAGATATGATTCTAGCGAATCCCATGCCCATTTTACGGTAAAAACCAAAGTGCCGACACACCGCGATTTCCAAAACCGGCACGGTTTTGGAAACTGCAGCATGTCAATTATATCTATAGACACGCCAGCGGTTACTTCATAGATATAATTGTAACAGAAAGTCCGCGGAGGAAAACTTTGCAAACTTTCTGTTTAAAGTGCAATGGGAAGAACAGCAATGCATTGCTGGCGCGGTTTTTACTGCAGCACTTTATTGCTGTGGGTCCTAACATGGGGCCTTAGCCTCAAGCTTGGTTCACATCTGTGCATGGGTTTCTATTTGGGAGGTCTGCTTGGGGGAAAAAAAATAAGCAGTTACAATAGGAAACCTGTGGACCCCATAGACTATAATGGGGTCCATGTGGTTTCTGCCCCCCAAAAAACGAAGAATGCGGAAAGAAAAGCGCTGCTTGCAGTGCTTTTCTCTATATTTTTCATGCGGAGAGGGTAACTGATGTGAACCGAGCCTTGGTCAGAATCCGCCTATTGATAGGGTGTGAGTTTTTATTTTTTTCCTCTACCTCAAAAAAAAAAAAGCAGCTTGAGGGGAAAAAAACTGCCACTGGGATTGAAATAAATGGGAGGGAGAGTTTGGCATCTTTTCAGGAAGATTTGGAGGCCTCAAAATCCACCTGCATAAAATCTTTGTAAACACAGGCATGGAAATATATGCTATGTATGCTTTATATATGCTGCGGTGCTATAAATGGAGTGACGATTGGCTGTAGTTTATATCCCCCTGCTTCTCTGATCATAACCCGGAAATAATGTAATGATAGTATGGTAATAAAAGGAAACTTAAAAATCTTGTCTATACATTCATCCACTATATAAATGTACACCATAAAAATTCATACAATGCCCTTATAGATGATAGAATCCACTATATACATACAAGGCTGGGTCCATTCCATAAAAGTAGCTAGAACTTGTTTAGACATCAGAAAGTAAAGAGCAATTTTAGGCAGACATCTTGCCCCGGATTCCTCTTTATTTTCTGCTCACGGTGGTGAATACAGAGCATCAGCAGGCCCTTGTGGCTTTCCTCCTCTGATAGGCCCAAATAAATGGGTATAATCAGAGAAGAGTCTCAAGCCTTGGCCTCCGAATAAGCTGCAGAATCTGCAGCAAGACCTTTTTTTTTACCGTGTCCTGCACTAATTGTTTCCAATGGGAGCCAGAATGAGGGAAGAATCTGCCGCTGATTTGGGAGCGAAATCCGTTGCAAAATTAATACCAGATTCCACCGTGTGAACAGAGGCTGAATCTGTTAACAGTGCAATGAACACTTTTATCTCTATTAATGGAAGTGCTCAATGCAGAGTCTAAGGGGGTCCCCACAGATACATATACAAATATATACACAGACATGGTACAATAAATATATAGAGGGACATAACTAGAAAAGACTCAGCCCCATAGAATGCTTTTCACTTGGGACTTGGCATAGCGCCTCCTTTTCTGGTCACCACACTGTATAACGCCCATTTAAACAAACTATAATGTCCCACAGTTGCCCTGGAGAGGATTTAGGAGAATACAAGACAGTGCAGTAACATTTAGTGACTTACAGGTGACGTCTCTGACTAATCGTTCACATTACCCTTCTCTTTCTTCTGGACCGCCGTGACCGCTTCTTCCAGTCTCTCTAAAGTTTGCAGCACACACATTTTAGGCTCCTCGCTTTTCCAGCCACTTGACCCACATTGCCCTCACCTGCACACCCATCCTAATGCTACCCCCAATTATAAAATATATAATATAACCCTTCATAATGAATAAACCCCCCAAGTCAATCTTTAAATTAATAACTTCCCGGTGTACCCCTTGTTAATAGTGCCCCTTATTAATAATGCCCCAGGTGTTTCCTAATTAAAAGGTAAACAAAAAGTAAAACAAAAATTGTGGGGTTCCAATACCCGAGACCCCCACTGATCAGCTGCTTGAATGAACTGCGGTACCTGAGTAAGTGCCGTGACCGCTTCTCTGTTTACATAGTATAATTCATCTCATAGCGGCCATATAATGTAACTAGAGCCTCGTCCTATACACATCCACGTGACAAGGCTTTAATTACATCACACGATCACTATAAACAGACAGGTGTGATATAAACAGGCGCCATAGCCCCTTCATACAGCTGGCCGGTGGGGAGTCACTGATCTCTTATTGATGATTAATTCTGAGGATAGATTACCAATAAAGTCTGAGGCCTCATGTGGTGTCCTGCAGCAAAAAAGTGGTGACGCATTGCTTTTCTTCCTGCAATCCTTTATGCAGAAAGTTTGCACAGGTTCCCTCTGTGTACTTTCTGCTTCAATTATATCTAAACCACTGGCGTTTCCGTAGGTATGCTGCGATTTCTAAAATCGAAGCTGTTTTGGAAATCACAGCATGTTAATTATACCTATGAAAACACCGGCGGTTTTCCTATAGGTATAATGGAAGCAGAGAGTCTGCATATGAAACCTCTGCGGACCTTCCGTGAAAAGCACTGCAGGAAAAAGCCATAATGCGTTATTGCTGCGGTTTTGCTGCAACGCTATTATGTTGCAACCCGCCACGCGGGGCCTTAGTCTTAATAAAGCCCAAGTGTTGCTTAATTAAATTGCCCCCTCATATTATGCCCCTGATTCCCCCTGACATAAATACTGCGCCTCTAATGACCTCTTATATAAATGACCACCCCCTTATGTTCATAATGCCTCCTAATTAGGGTTGAGCGATCGGGATCGGAAAAGATCGGATTTCGATCGGCGATCGAGTAAATTTCACGATCACGATCGGAATTCCGACCCGATCTTTTCCAGCGGGATCGAGATCGGAGGTTATCTCAAGATTGGCTCAACCCTAAAAGTGACTTTTCCCATAGAGAAGCATTGACTAGGGTTGAAGATCGGGTTCGGAAAGGATCTGATTCCGATCGGCGATCGAGCAAATTTCACGATTGCGATCAGGATCGAAATCAGCTGGAAAATGATCGGAAATCGGATTTTAAGATCGATCTTGAAATCTCAAGATCGGCTCAACCCTACTCCTAATAGAAATGATGCCCCCTAATATAAATTCCCCCTTGTATATATAATACCCCTAATAACACTTATATAAATGACCCCCCCCATTTATATTCATAATCTCCCCTCCTAAGAACCCCTTATACTATTAAAATACCTATAAAGGCTCGTTCACATCTGCGCCCAGCACTCCATTATGCAGGTTTCCTGCATAAAACAGAGCAGGAGACGGAAACCTGCAGGAGTCTTTCTCACCCATTCATTGGAATGGTTGAGAAAGCTGTCCGGCCGTGAGCGGCGGTGAGCATTTTATGTCCGCACTAAAAAAAAACGGTTTCGCGGCGGAGAGCATAAAACGCTCACCACCACTCACGGCCGGACCCGGTGGAGACCACAGAACGGAGACCAGAAAACAGGTGTGAACCTAGCGTTACTAAGCTAAAAACAACCCCAAAAATAAGTTATACTCACCTACCTGCGAACCTGATGAACAGAGCTGCTGCATTGTCCGTGTCCACATGCAGGACGGCTGTGTCGCGTTGGTTTGGCGTCATTGCGACGGCCATGCTGAGAAGCAGACGTCTCTCTGCTTTCTCCCTGTCTTGTAAACTGCAGGGCGCAGGCCTCATGTGCCTTTCGGTTACAAGTTGCTGTAGGAGATACAATCGACTATATACATGTACACCGTATAAAACGGTTATACAATATCCATATAGGTGATAGAATCCCCTATATACATGTATGCCATATAAAACTCATACAATATCCATATAGGTGATAGAATCCCCTATATACATGTATGCCATATAAAACTCATACAATATCCATATAGGTGATAGAATCCCCTATATACATGTATGCCATATAAAACTCATACAATATCCATATAGGTGATAGAATCCCCTATATACATGTATGCCATATAAAACTCATACAATATCCATATAGGTGATAGAATCCACTATATACATGTATGCCATATAAAACTCATACAATATCCATATAGGTGATAGAATCCCCTATATACATGTATGCCATATAAAACTCAAACAATATCCATATAGGTGATAGAATCCCCTATATACATGTATGCCATATAAAACTCATACAATATCCATATAGGTGATAGAATCCCCTATATACATGTATGCCATATAAAACTCATACAATATCCATATAGGTGATAGAATCCACTATATACATGTATGCCATATAAAACTCATACAATATCCATATAGGTGATAGAATCCCCTATATACATGTATGCCATATAAAACTCAAACAATATCCATATAGGTGATAGAATCCACTATATATATGTACATCATATAAAGTCACGCCATGTCCATATAAATAACTTCATATAGTTCGGATCATGTGTCCTACAGCACAGCACCAGAAATAATGTCATACAGCAGCCAAATAATTAATATACAGCACCATGTGAATAGTGTCATATACTAGTGATATATAAATTGGCCCATATAACGTCTTATGAGTCGGACCATACAATGCCTATATAAATACTACTTGTACTTATGGTGTCAGACAGAGTCCAGATGCTGCTACATCTCACACTGCCCATATACACAGTGTTAGACAGAAGCCATGTGAATGAATGCTGCCATACAGTGCCATACAGTAACCATCACTGACTGATGAGCATACAGCACATAACACATGACAGGATCAGCACAGTATATACGACCAGTGCTGTAGGCTCCGCCCCTTTTTAGTCAGTCACAAGGAGAATGTGATGTCACAGCTCGAGTTGCTTACCAACGGAAAGTGCAGCTGGTGACATTCTAGACCCTGAAGAAGTGGCAACTGCCAAAAGGAGAGAGAGCGCCCAACAAAAGGAGGAGCCACATATTGGATGAGATCACCCACAGGAGAAGAACCCCTGAGGCGAGCGCCCGGCCGCTGATAGGAGAATCCAGCCAGGAGGATGCGGAGCTGCTATTCCAGGTATGGAGAGAGTAAAGTTAGGCAGCGGCTCCATCTAGTGGCCGCTGTGTAGTATGACAGCTTTGTGAGCCAGTTACCAAATAAATGTTCAGGTTTTGTAATGGAGTGTTATAAACTGTCAGCACAGATGTCCTATAGGGGGCGATGTAACCATGTCATTGCCAACATTTTTGTTACAATATGACAGTATCCCCTCCCCCACGAATGACAGACAGTCCTGGGAAAACTATTCCAAAACTATAATTTGCAGTTTGTTCATAAATTTCTTTCTCATTTCCTGATATATTTTGTAAATCCTGCATGCTGACTGTCTTCTTTTAGTACAGATAGATCCACAGTAACCAGGAAACCAATAACACACATCAGATAAATGGTTATGTCATTTATCATTTAGGCTGCATTCACACTTATGTTCTAGGAACAGAAAAATGGAAAGTAAGCGGGAGATGGATCTATTATTTGGTGAATCCCTATAGACCAGGGGTGCCTAATACGTCGATCGCGATCTACCAGTTGATCGCAATGGACGTATGGGTCGATCGCGGGATGCAGCCAGGCATCCCCGCTGTCTGCTTCTTCACAGCGCAGGCTGAGAGTTATCTCTGGACACTGGCAGACTGGGGCTGCGGCAGCCCCGCCTGCCAGTTTCTGTAGATAACTTTCAGCCTGCGCTGTGAACAAACACTTGCAGGCTGCTCTTAGGGATGGAGGGGGCCGGGGTACTGCTGCTTCTTCACAGCGCAGGCTGAGAGTCATCTATAGACACTGGCAGGTGGAGCTGCCGCAGCCCCAGCCTGCCAGTGTCCAGAGATCACTCTCAGCCTGCGATGTGAAGAAGCAGACAGCAAGGATACCTGGACAGCCACCTCTCACGAACCGCCAGGCCACGCCCACATATACAGCCCCGCCCACTCCACATACAGGCCCGGCCCCGCCCACAAGAAGTGGGTAGTCGATCTTAGGGCTTGGCCATTTAAAGAAGTAGCTCACATGCTGAGAAAGTGTGAGCACCCCTGCTATAGACCCATTATACATAAATAGAATATTATATATTTAATATGTTAAATACCAGAACATATTATATTAGACATTTTAGATGTAGTCTCTATTTATCTATGGAGACCATTTCCCGTCAGATATAAGAGGGTGTGTAATATTAGATGTGACCATATTGTACGTTTTTCTTTGCACATTATAACTTCTGTTGAACATTACTTTCTGTATTATTCCTGTCCTGGACATCAGGCCTGCTTTATACCTGCAGATCACATCATGATCAAGGATTTTTCTTTTCTGCTGTGGATGCAGGTGATTCCTGAGTGTTGGACGCTGTTCACACTCATTTACCACAGGCAGGGTCGGACTGGGGTGCCTAGGGCCCACCAGTGGGATTATTTCCAGGGGCCCACCCTACTGCCATATGTAATATCGCCCGTCCAGTTTTTGCCATTATACACGTTTAAAGTGCATTTTCACGCACAATACAGTGTGCAAAACAGCTATGGCTACACTACTACTTCTGTCATGCAACCAAAGATCGCAGTGTCCCTTTGGGACTCTTTCACATTAGTGAATGGAGTCGCATTGGGTCCCTCAGGTTGCAATGTGACTCCATTCACTAACATGAGTGAAAGAATCACAGGGCAACACATCTTTGGTTGTATGACAGAAGTTATAGTGTAGCCATAGCCTAATGCTAGGTTCACAACAGCGGCAAGCTCTCCGTCATACAGGTCCACCATGGGACCAGAATGATGGAGAGGTGGACTATCAAAATGGCGGTTACACACAGACAGTGGAAGACCTCATTAACATAATGAAGTCCGCCAGGTGTCAGCCATTTTCAGGCATTGTCAGGCAGATAAGGATATGTTCACACATCAGTATGCCATCCGTCCGTTTGAATTCAGTTTGACACTTCAAAACGGACTGAGGCACATACTGATTGTATACTGACACCTTTTTATGCTGATAGCAAACGCTCTCCATCCCCTAGAGGACAGATAAGAGGATTAAAAGTAGCAATTGTAAACAGAGTAGAGATCAGTATGTGCATCAGTCCGTTTTGAAGTGTCAAACTGAATTCAAACGGACGGATGGCATACTGATGTGTGAACATATCCTAAGTCCTCAGCGTTTCTGAAACTTGGATATTGTTATGCTGGAGCTCTAGAAAAGGGCACCAGCATAACAATAGAGTGGGACATTATCTATGGGGTGGGTGGACTACAACTCTCAACAGTTCCAGGGCATCTGGAGCTGCTGGGAGTTGTAGTAACTGAAAGATTTGGGGGCATCTTTCGATTGTCCACCTCAGACAGCGGGGGGATTGGGGGTGCTAGCAGTACCATTACAATAAATCACAACATTACAATAAATACAATGCAATGTGATATTTTGTGCAGTAATACTCACAGGAGACGTCTTCCCACATTTCCCGTCATTTCCCTTTGGACCGCCATGACCACTTCTTCCAGCTGTGACTTGACTCTGTAAAGTTTGAAACACAGACATCTTTGACTCCTCACTTCTCCACACATCCAACCCCAATATATATATATATATATATATATATATATCACAGCAGCCCCTGCAGCCTATATTATGCCCCACAGTGGCACAATAGACTGTGGGGTATAATAGAGGTTGCAGGGGGGCCACTGTAGGGCATAATAGAGGTTACAGGGGCCACAGTGGACCCTTCAAGCTCTATTATGCCCCACAGTTGCACACCCATGAACTATTATTATACTCGGGGGTCTTTTCAGATCCTGAGTATAATAATCGGAGCCCCAGGGGAGGTGAGAGAACATAATAAATACTGTTACTCACCTCGCCGGGATCCGATTCTACTCCTAGCAGGCTTTGGGCCTATATGGTAATGTGTCAGACGTCACGTGGTCTGGGATATTACCATATAGGCCCAAAGCCTGTGCTAGCAGTAACATATAGGCCCAAAGCCTGTGGTAGCAGTAACAGCCTGTTACTATATAGGCCTAAAGCCTGTGCTAGCAGTAACAGGCTATTACTACTAGCACAGGCTTCGGGCCTATATAGTACTGCTAGCACAGGCTTCGGGCCTATATGGTAATTTTCCAGACCACGTGACGTCTGGGCATTACCATATAGCCCCGAAGCCAGCTAGGAGTAACACTGGATCCCGGAGAGGTGAGTAACACTGTTTATTATGTTCTCTCACCTCCCCTGGGGCCCCGATTATTATACTCGGGGGTCTGAAAAGACCCCTGAGTATAATATTAGCGGCAGTGGGATCGCAGCCTGGCCCGGGCCTATTCACTACCGCCCGCTGCGGCCTAAAGTACAAGGGGAAGCGGGGGCGGCAGTGAGCAGGTCCGGGTTGGTAAATAGGCCGCTGCCTGCTGGTAGATACTCCAGCAGGCAGCGGCCTATTATAAAACAAAAAAAAGTTATTATACTTACCGTCCGACCGCGCGCTGCTGCTCCCGCTGCTGCCGCATCCTCTTCTCTCAGGCGTCTGTCTGTGATGATGCCGCCTACGCTGATACGTAGATGGCTGAACAAGCGCAAGGACATCGGTAGCTCTCCTTGCGTTGGTTCTTAGGATTAGGGGAGGCGCCCTAAGCGCCTCCCCTAATCCTCCTCTGACATGGGCAGGGGCCCGATTGAAATGTCAGGGGCCCGATCAGGCCCCTAACCACCCGATCCACCCCATTGATGATCGGGCCCCTGCCTATGCTAAAATGATTAGCTGTATAGTCGGGGCCCGGGGGCCCACCGGGGGATCCCCCGGTGCTCCGGCGGGCCAGTCCGACCCTGACCACAGGCTACTTTATAAAAATGATATAACTATGCCTTATGGTTCCGAATATTGACTAATTAGTTGTGTGTCAAAGCGGTGAAATTCTTTATTGTGATTGTCCACAGCGTTGGATTCCAGTTTCTTGCCCTTACTTGGGGCAAGGAATGGACTTTTTTTTATTAATGGGAGAAAAGAAATGGTGTAGCAATACGCTAAAAGAAGAATGGAGTGTAGCTATACGCTACTGAAGAATAAACCTCCTAGGAATGGAGTGTAGCTATACGCTACAGAAGAAAAACCTCCTAGGAATAGAGTGTAGCTATACGCTACTGAAGAATAAACCTCCTAGGAATGGAGTGTAGCTATACGCTACAAAAGAAAAACCTCCTAGGAATGGAGTGTAGCTATACGCTACTGAAGAATAAACCTCCTAGGAATGGAGTGTAGCTATACGCTACAGAAGAAAAACCTCCTAGGAATGGAGTGTAGCTATACGCTACTGAAGAATAAACCTCCTAGGAATGGAGTGTAGCTATACGCTACAGAAGAAAAACCTCCTAGGAATGGAGTGTAGCTATACGCTACAGAAGAAAAACCCTAGGAATGGAGTGTAGCTATACGCTACAGAAGAACAAACCTCCTAGGAATGGAGTGTAGCTATACGCTACAGAAGAACAAACCTCCTCGGAATGGAGTGTAGCTATATGCTACAGAAGAACAAACCTCAGAGGAATGGAGTGTAGCTATACGCTACAGAAGAACAAACCTCCTAGGAATGGAGTGTAGCTATACGCTACAGAAGAACAAACCTCAGAGGAATGGCGTGTAGCTATACGCTACAGAAGAACAAACCTCCTAGGAATGGAGTGTAGCTATACGCTACAGAAGAACAAACCTCCTAGGAGTAGAGTGTAGCTATACGCTACAGAAGAATATAACTCCAAGTAATTGAGTGTAGCTATACGCTAAAGAAGAATAAACCTCCAAGAAATGGAGTGTAGCTATACGCTACAGAAGAACAAACCTCCTAGGACTGGAGTGTAGCTATACGCTACAGAAGAACAAACCTCCTAAGAATGGAGTGTAGCTATACGCTACAGAAGAACAAACCTCCTAGGAATGGAGTGTAGCTATACGCTACAGAAGAATAAACCTCATAGGAGTAGAGTGTAGCTATACGCTACAGAAGAATATAACTCCAAGGAATGGAGTGAAGCTATACGCTATGAGAAGAACAAACCTCCTAGGAATGGAGTGTAGCTATACGCTACAGAAGAACAAACCTCAGAGGAATGGAGTGTAGCTATACGCTACAGAAGAACCATCCTCCTAGCAATGGAGCGTAGCTATACGCTACAGGAGAAATATAACTCCAAGGAATCGAATGTAGCTATACGCTACTGAAGAACAAATCTCCTAGGAATGGAGTGTAGCTATACGCTACAGAAGAATAAACTTCCTAGGAATGGAGTGTAGCTATACGCTACAGAAGAACAAACCTCCTAGGAGTAGAGTGTAGCTATACGCTACAGAAGAATATAACTCCAAGGAATTGAGTGTAGCTATACGCTACAGAAGAACAAACGTCCTAGGAATGGAGTGTAGCTATACGCTACAGAAGAACAAATCTCCTAGGAATGGAGTGTAGCTATACGCTACAGAAGAACAAACTTCCTAGGAATGGAGTGTAGCTATACGCTACAGAAGAACAAACCTCCTAGGAGTAGAGTGTAGCTATACGCTACAGAAGAATATAACTCCAAGGAATTGAGTGTAGCTATACGCTACAAAAGAACAAACGTCCTAGGAATGGAGTGTAGCTATACGCTACAGAAGAACAAATCTCCTAGGAATGGAGTGTAGCTATACGCTACAGAAGAACAAACCTCCTAGGAATGGAGTGTAGCTATACGCTACAGAAGAACAAACCTCAGAGGAATGGAGTGTAGCTATACGCTACAGAAGAACCATCCTCCTAGCAATGGAGCGTAGCTATACGCTACAGGAGAAATATAACTCCAAGGAATCGAATGTAGCTATACGCTACTGAAGAACAAATCTCCTAGGAATGGAGTGTAGCTATACGCTACAGAAGAACAAACTTCCTAGGAATGGAGTGTAGCTATACGCTACAGAAGAACAAACCTCCTAGGAGTAGAGTGTAGCTATACGCTACAGAAGAATATAACTCCAAGGAATTGAGTGTAGCTATACGCTACAGAAGAACAAACGTCCTAGGAATGGAGTGTAGCTATACGCTACAGAAGAACAAATCTCCTAGGAATGGAGTGTAGCTATACGCTACAGAAGAACAAACTTCCTAGGAATGGAGTGTAGCTATACGCTAAAGAAGAAAAAACCTCCTAGGAGTAGAGTGTAGCTATATGCTACAGAAGAATATAACTCAAAGGAATTGAGTGTAGCTATACGCTACAGAAGAACAAACGTCCTAGGAATGGAGTGTAGCTATACGCTACAGAAGAACAAACGTCCTAGGAATGGAGTTTAGCTATACGCTACGAGAAGAATATAACTCCAAGGAATGGAGTGTAGCTATACGCTACTGAAGAACAAACCTCCTAGGAGTAGAGTGTAGCTGTATGCTACAGAAGAATATAACTCAAAGGAATTGAGTGTAGCTATACGCTACAGAAGAACAAACGTCCTAGGAATGGAGTGTAGCTATACGCTACAGAAGAACAAATCTCCTAGGAATGGAGTGTAGCTATACGCTACAGAAGAACAAACTTCCTAGGAATGGAGTGTAGCTATACGCTACAGAAGAACAAACATCCTAGGAGTAGAGTGTAGCTATATGCTACAGAAGAATATAACTCAAAGGAATTGAGTGTAGCTATACGCTACAGAAGAACAAACGTCCTAGGAATGGAGTGTAGCTATACGCTACAGAAGAACAAACGTCCTAGGAATGGAGTGTAGCTATACGCTACAGAAGAACAAATCTCCTAGGAATGGAGTGTAGCTATACGATACAGAAGAACAAACCTCCTAGGAATGGAGTGTAGCTATACGCTACAGAAGAACAAACCTCAGAGGAATGGAGTGTAGCTATACGCTACAGAAGAACCATCCTCCTAGCAATGGAGCGTAGCTATACGCTACAGGAGAAATATAACTCCAAGGAATCGAATGTAGCTATACGCTACTGAAGAACAAATCTCCTAGGAATGGAGTGTAGCTATACGCTACTGAAGAACAAACTTCCTAGGAATGGAGTGTAGCTATACGCTACAGAAGAACAAACCTCCTAGGAGTAGAGTGTAGCTATACGCTACAGAAGAATATAACTCCAAGGAATTGAGTGTAGCTATACGCTACAGAAGAACAAACGTCCTAGGAATGGAGTGTAGCTATACGCTATAGAAGAACAAATCTCCTAGGAATGGAGTGTAGCTATACGCTACAGAAGAACAAACTTCCTAGGAATGGAGTGTAGCTATACGCTACAGAAGAACAAACCTCCTAGGAGTAGAGTGTAGCTATATGCTACAGAAGAATATAACTCAAAGGAATTGAGTGTAGCTATACGCTACAGAAGAACAAACGTCCTAGGAATGGAGTGTAGCTATACGCTACAGAAGAACAAACGTCCTAGGAATGGAGTGTAGCTATACGCTACGAGAAGAATATAACTCCAAGGAATGGAGTGTAGCTATACGCTACTGAAGAACAAACCTCCTAGGAGTAGAGTGTAGCTATATGCTACAGAAGAATATAACTCAAAGGAATTGAGTGTAGCTATACGCTACAGAAGAACAAACGTCCTAGGAATGGAGTGTAGCTATACGCTACAGAAGAACAAATCTCCTAGGAATGGAGTGTAGCTATACGCTACAGAAGAACAAACTTCCTAGGAATGGAGTGTAGCTATACGCTACAGAAGAACAAACCTCCTAGGAGTAGAGTGTAGCTATATGCTACAGAAGAATATAACTCAAAGGAATTGAGTGTAGCTATACGCTACAGAAGAACAAACGTCCTAGGAATGGAGTGTAGCTATACGCTACAGAAGAACAAACGTCCTAGGAATGGAGTGTAGCTATACGCTACGAGAAGAATATAACTCCAAGGAATGGAGTGTAGCTATACGCTACTGAAGAACAAACCTCCAAGAAATGGAGTGTAGCTATACGCTACAGAAGAATATAACTCCAAGGAATTGAGTGTAGCTATACGCTACAGAAGAACAAACCTCCTAGGAATGGAGTGTAGCTATACGCTACAGGAGAAATATAACTCCAAGGAATCGAATGTAGCTATACGCTACAGAAGAACAAACCTCCTAGGAATGGAGTGTAGCTATACGCTACAGAAGAATAAACCTCCTAGGAGTAGAGTGTAGCTATACGCTACAGAAGAATATAACTCCAAAGAATGGAGTGTAGCTATACGCTACTGAAGAACAAACTTCCTAGGAATGGAGTGTAGCTATACGCTACAGAAGATCAAACCTCAGAGGAATGGAGTGTCGCTATACGCTACAGAAGAACAAACCTCCTAGGAATGGAGTGTAGCTATACGCTACAGAAGAACAAATCTCCTAGGAATGGAGTGTAGCTATACGCTACAGAAGAACAAACCTCCTAGGAGTAAAGTGTAGCTATACGCTACAGAAGAATATAACTCCAAGGAATTGAGTGTAGCTATACGCTACAGAAGAACAAACCTCCTAGGAATGGAGTGTAGCTATACGCTATGAGAAGTAAGAGGGGAGACATGGAGGTGCAGGCTGTGTGAGCAAGATGGGAGAGATGGGGGAAGGCTGTGTGAGCAAGAAGGGGGGAATGGGGGGTTCAGGCTCTGGGGGGGATGGGCACTGTGAGCATATAATACTGTGGGGGGTGTCACTGGTGAGCACATAATTCTGTTTGGGGGCCCCTGTGGTGCACAAAATAATGTTTGGGGGTCACTATGGAGTACCTAATTCTGTTTGGGGGCCTCTGTGGTGCACATAATACTGTATGGGGGTCACTATGGAGCACGTAATACTGTTTGGGGGCTTCTGTGGTGCACATAATACTGTATGGGGGTCACTATGGAGCACGTAATACTGTTTGGGGGCCTCTGTGGTGCACATAATACTGTATGGGGGTCACTATGGAGCACGTAATACTGTTTGGGGGCCTCTGTGGTGCACATAATACTGTATGGGGGTCACTATGGAGCACATAATACTGTTTGGGGGTCACTATGGAGCACATAATACTGTTTGGGGGTCACTATGGAGCACATAATACTGTTTGGGGGTCACTATGGAGCACGTAATACTGTTTGGGGGTCACTATGGAGCACATAATACTGTTTGGGGGGTCACTATGGAGCACGTAATACTTTTTGGGGGCCCCTGTGGAGCACGTTATGCTGTCCCAGTATTGCTTACATGTGGGGCGCTGCGCTGCTTGCTCACCGTATTCTTGATAGCTGCAGTTGTGGGTACTAAAGCTGTATCCCTTTCTGGTATCTGAGATATTGCTTTAGCGCCCATAACCGCCACTATCAAGAATTCGCTCTGGTAAGGGGATAGGGGGCCCTGGACAAAAGTTTGTACCCAGGCCCACAAAACATTAGTTACACCAATGGTGGCTGCTCTGGGTCCAGGCACCGCCATTAATATACCTTATTTTTAACTAGATGGACTGTGCTGATACACAGACGTCCTGCACTTGGATGTAAAGTGGGCACCTCCGTTCATCAGGATCCCAGGTAGGTGAGAATAACACTTTTTTTTAGCTTAGTTGTAGGTATTTTAATAGTACAAGGGGTTGTTTGGAGGGGTAAATTATAATTATAAGGGAGGGGGCATTATGGACATAAGGGGGGGTCACTTATATAAGGGTTATTAGGGGACATAAGGAATACAAGGGGAGGTTATATTAGGAGGCATTATGAACATAAGGGGGTGGTCATTGATATTAGGGGTCATTAGGGGTGCAGTATTTGTCAGGGGGAATCAGGGGCATACTATGAGGGGGCAATTAATTTAATGAAAGTGGCACTGACGCTGCAAACTGCAACAAAATAGCGCTGCAGGAAAAACTGCAGCAGCAACGCATTCTGTTTTTTTCCCGCAGCGCTTTTCACTTTCTGCTTCCATTACACCTATAGGGAAACCAACAGTGTTTTCGTAGGTATAAGTGATATTCCCCAACGGTTTTGGAAATCGCAGCATGTTCACTACACATAATTTTCCACAATATGTGGATGGGATTTGCTAGAATCCCATTCACATTGCAGGAACTGTTGGCTTTTCCCGTGGTGTTTTCGCCATATGAAGCCCCATCCACACTTTGCGGTAAAATAAGATACATGCTGTAATTTACAAAGCAGTCTTGGTTTTAGAGTTAGACATTGCAGCATGCCTACGGAAATTCTGGCGGTTTCAATATAATTGAAGCAGAAAATAGAGAGGAAAGCTCTGCAAACTTTCTGTGCAAAGGGCTGCAGGAAGAAACGTGATGTGTCATGGACGCGGTTTTTCCCGCAGCGCTTTTTTGCTGCAGGACACCACGTGGGGCCTTAGGCTTAAGGAGTTTTCCAGTTCATTTATATTGATGATCTATCCTCAGAATAAATAATCAATAAGAGATAAGTGACCCCCTGATCAGTTGTATGAAGGGGCCATGGTGCCTGTGTATATCACACGCTGTCTGTTTATAGTGACAGTGTGGTGTAATTACAGCCTTGTCACATAGACGCTTATAGGACTAGGCTGTAGTTGCATGACATGGCCACTATGAGATGTACGATACTCTGTAAACAGAGAAGGGGTCAAAGCGCTTGCACAGATGCCACGATTCACTCAAACAGCTGATTCATCCCTCATTATTACACCTCAGCCACGGAGGTGTAAAAAAAAAAAAAAAAACACACTCGACTGTCCCCAGCACCCTGTTGTCCTCCGCCTCTGTCTGTTCGGTCTCATGGCAACACCTCATTTCTGGAAATTCTGTACCCAATTCCTCTTAGCGGTCACATGAGGTGCAGGACTCCCAGCAAGAAGGTGCCGGCACGAGACTGAATGGACACTGGCGGAGGACAACAGGTTGCTGAGGACAGGTGAGTATGCTTTTTTATTTTAAACCTCCAGCCCAGCACATGAGTTGCTCCAATTCCTGGACAATATCTTTAAAGGATTTATCCATGTTTCTAATATTTATGGCCTGTACTTAGGATAAGCCATCAATATTACATCTGTGGGAATCTGACAGCCAAGACCTCTGCAGATGAGCTTTTTCATTACAGTGCGGCTACAGGTAATGGTGACAATTCTAGGAGCCACGCTGCTCTCTTGCCATACAGGATGTAGCAGTGGGTTTAGGTAGTACAGTGGTACACATCGTATGGCAGGCGAGCAGCCGGCTCCTGATATTACCTTTAGCCATCCTGTCTCTGTACAACTCATCTACAGGGGTCCTGGCGGTGGGCCCCTAAAAATAATTCCACTGGTGGGCCCTAGACACCCCAGTCCGACCCTGCGTGAATGACATTTGTACTGATGGTATATAGCTTCCGAACAGCATAGATGTGTTCTATTTAGTGATTGGATACATTTTAAACTTCAGATATAATCGAATTTCCTATTGGTCAGAAATCTGCAGGTGTTCTCAGTTACCAATTAGCTCCTTCCTTTAAATTGAGGCATATTCCCTATAACCTTTACCACCCCCTGACGAAGACCTAGCGGTCGAAACGCGCGTCGGGTGTCCGACCTGTGGATAGTGGATACTTGGTCACTGATTTCATCATGGGTGAGCAGTCAGTACTTATTGTTACAACCTACATTCTCTCATTGCTGTGACATGAGTTGTGTTTAGTCTTAGGGCTTAAATGTTATGTACCTTGCTTGCTCTTTTATACATACATGTATATTCATGGTCATTTGGGCACATGCCGTTATGTTTTGACTTTAGTTATATGTATGATAATGAGTGATATTACAATTAGTCATTGGTATGACATATACTTTGCAAGATAGATACATACATATCCCTAAGCATCAATATTTCATCTATGGGCAATAATACATATTGTATTGATATTTTATATCTATCTAACTCTGCTGCTCCAACAATGTCTTTTGTTATGTATGATATTTTCGCCACCTAGTGGTAAATTGTTGTACTACACTGGATTATCTATATCTGCTGTTGATATATAATACTACAAACCTTTAGATCAGGGGTCCTCCAACCACGGCCCGCGGGCCACATACGGCCCTCCGAGAACATTTATCTGGCCCGCCGCACGTGGCCCTCGCCGCCGCCGGGATCGTTCACTAACAGGGAATATGATTCCCTGTTAGTGAGCGGACCGCTGCTTTCAGTTCTATGTGCAAATGCACATAGAACTGAAAGCTGTCAGTGTAGGCCGACGCAGGCGCGATTACGTCATCGCTCCTGCAGTCTGAAGGAGGAGAACGTGCGGCAGTTGCTCTTTATGGGTAAAGCTATATGAAGTGTTTGTTGTACTGAGGAGTATATAATGCAGTGAAGGAGGTACTGAGAAGTATATAATACAGTGAGGGGGTACTGAGGAGTATATAATACAGTGAGGGGGTACTGAGGAGTATATAATACAGTGAGGGGGTACTGAGGAGTATATAATACAGTGAGGAGGTACTGAGGAGTATATAATACAGTGAGGGGGTACTGAGGAGTATATAATGCAGTGAAGGGGGTACAGAGGAGTATATAATGCAGTGAAGGGGGTACTGAGGAGTATATAATGCAGTGAAAGGGGTACTGAGGAGTATATAATGCAGTGAAGGGGGTACTGAGGAGTATATAATACAGTGAGGGGGTACTGAGGAGTATATAACACAGTGAGGGGGTACTGAGGAGTATATAATACAGTGAAGGGGTACTGAGGAGTATATAATATAAAATGCAGTGAAGGGGGTACTGAGGAATATATAATAAAGTAGGTAGTACTGAGGAGCATATAATACAGTGGGCTGGGGGGGGCGTACTGAGGAGCGTATAATACAGTGTGTGTGTGGGGGTACTGAGGAGTATATAATACAGTGGGGTGGGGGGACATACTGAGGAGCATATAATACAGTGCGGTGGGGGGCGTACTGAGGAACGTATAATACAGTGTGTGTGTGGGGGTACTGAGGAGTATATAATACAGTGGGGTGGGGGACATACTGAGGAGCATATAATACAGTGGGGTGGGGTGCGTACTGAGGAACGTATAATACAGTGGCGGGCGTATTGAGGAGCGTATAATACAGTGGGGGCGTACTGAGGAGCGTATAATTCAGTGGGGGGTGTACTGAGGAGCATATAATACAGTGGGGGCGTACTGAGGAGCGTAGTGGTGGGTGTACTGAGGAGCATATAATACTGTGGGGGGGAGTGCTTCTGTGGAGCATATAATCTTACCTTTTTTTCAAACTATATTTTTCGGCCCTCCAGTGGTTTAAGGGACAGTGAACCGGCCCCCTGTTCGAAAAGTTTGAGGACCCCTGCTTTAGATAATTCACAAGTATCCTTACTCTCGGTTTGTCGGGATAGAACCCAGCCCCTTTTGTATTGCTGTCTTGTCAGTTTTTAATGATGTTGAATTGTTGAATAAAAATTGATTTTTTTTTTTATACATTACTTTGAGTATTGTGTTATTCTCCGCTGCTTCCACAGCCTCTATTTTGGCAGAATCAACCAGGTACATGGAGGGGACGGAATGGGGAAGACCCGAACTCACTGATCAGACCCCGGGCTGCCCATTAGCATCACCGGCATCCCCCGAACCGCCGCAAGAGGTGCTGATCAGGCACAAAACATACTGAAACCCCTCAAAGCCACTTGGTTTCTTTGTATTTGCGTTTATTTACAATGAAGGTGTATACTACTCGGTGTTAAAAATAAACGTTTTCGGCCTGACCGGCCTTCATCAGACTCTACAACAAAATAAAGTAAAATAACAAAACAAGATAAGTGAGTATTCCACCATAGTAGTACAATCTAAACTGGTGTATACAGACTGGACTATGTACAGTATAAACATATATAACATATATAACATCATCACGTTTCATGTTGATCTTGAAAATTCTAGAGCTCCATACAATACTGGGACAGAACATTCCTGTGGCGTACATGCTGTATGATAGTATACAAAGATATTGAGACGACGACTCATCGTGTAGGTCCTTGGTCTCTTAGTGGTGGTCAAAGGATTAGATGAAGAAGTGTCATTTAGAGAAAGAGTGTATTCCACCCGTACGGGAAAGTGTAAAGAATCCATATTGTGAAGTATTGTCCTAATAAGCCCCCTAAGAAGCATAAAGAAAAGTGAGTAGGTGATTAGGGAAATGGTAAAAAAAGCGTACCAGTAGTAAGTCGTATAACAAATTTAGGACAAGAAAGACGTCCAAGGTAAAGGTGTTTATACCTAATGGACACAAGAATAAAGTATGTTATTTCTATCTCTAATGGTCATATCAACCGCTGTAAAAGTATATGAACTAAGCTCACCTCAATCGTTACTCGTTAACGTGAGGTAGTTGGCTGCGAGGATTGATAATTGCGATAATTGTAGGTAGTGAATGTGCAATAGCTGTAAAAGATGATAGACATAATAAGTAGGGTCCATGAACACATATCTGGTAGGTAAGAGCCCCTAGTGGTATCCCAAATGTACACCATTTTACCTTTAAGGCAAATGTCTGTTGGTTATTAATGGCCAAGCATGGATGATGCTGGGAGCTTAGGATAGGAATCTGTAAATAACAAGGCCCAAAGTTTAGCAAAAGAGTTAATAAAAAAGTTAATGTAGAGCATAATAAGCAAGGACTCCAGTTTATCTACCTGAGAGAGCGAATGGCTGCACGTCCTATCTCATTGGTGGTGTGGTAGGTACTGGGCTTGATGTGCGTTTTTTTAAATGAAAAGATGCTGACGTCACGTTGCACGTGCGACGTGCGTCATGACGTCAGTCGGCATCGGGACACGCCCCTCCGCGGGCAGGAGCCGCTCCCAGGGCCGAACAAGGCAGTCATGAGAATAATGTGATCTCATGTTGCCTGTTCCGGTGCCTCTCCTGTACTCATTGGTGGCGTGGTGTACTCTGGGCTAAGCGCGGAATATCGCGCCGCGCCGCTTAGTGATGACGTCACGACGCAGTAGCGTCGCGCGTCATGGCCGGAGCAAGGACACGCCCCTCCGTCCCTACGATGGCTGCGGCCAAAACAATGGACACGTGGGTAATATGCCCACATGACCCAAGTTCCCAGGGTAACCTAAGACGCCTGTGGGAGGTAAAGTATACTTGTATGGACATTGTGGATGATCATATGAATAGAACTAAATCTGTTAGTAGTGAAATATGGACCTGAAATTGGAACTAAGAAGAATAGAATGTGAAAAGGAAGAAGTAAAAGAGAAGATAAAAAATGGCATAAAGGGGAGAGATTTTAATATAAAGATATATGTGATTGAAAAGAAAAGAATAATTCTAATGAATATATACGGAGAATAAGCATAATTATGGAAATGAGTTTGAGAAATAGTTGTTAAAAAGAATGAGGAGATAATATAGGAGAATGGGAGTGATCTGGTATCGCAAAGTCCTGCGATGCCTCCCTAATGAAGACCAAGGATACCTTTGTCACGATGTCACAAATCTTGTTCAAAAAGGTTGTCTAGAGGCGATTCTGCAATAAAGTGAAAAGCCCATTAATAATCGCATCAAAACATTACATGAAGGCTGATATGTCGTATTCCCTATTCAGACCTAATGGTTCCATCGTTTGAAGCGTGTAAATCCAGAATGCCTCCCTTCTTTTTAGAAGGCGCACTCTATCCCCTCCTCTTCTAGGGGATTCCACCTGTTCCAGAACCTGAAACCTCAACTGGGAAATGTTGTGGCCCTTGTCGATGAAGTGTGCTGGGATGGGCAGGTGTGTCAACTGGCATCGAATGTTTGACTTGTGTTGCCGTATGCGGTCTCGCACACGCTGGGTGGTCTCCCCAACGTATGCGAGACCGCACGGACATTTGATTAGATATACGACATGTGTGGATTCACAAGTGAAAAAGCCAGGCGAGAGGAATACGTGGCCTGAAAGGGGATGGTAAATTTTGTCCCCCTTAAGGATGTTAGAGCACTGGAGACAACCCAGACAGGGGAATGTGCCCCGTCTGGGTGTATCGAGGAACGTCTGTCTGGGGATTCTACGATCAGAGCCTAAATCAGCCCTGACTATGGTGTCACGAATGTTTCTGGGACGCCTGTAACAGGGCATGAAACCATTTTGGAATTCCTCTATGTTGGGAAAGGCTCTTTGGAGTATTCCCCAGTGTTTTCTTATAATACGGTGTACCTTATATGAGAAAGGGTGATAGGTGTGAACGAATGCTACCCGTTTGGGTTTAACCCTGTTCCCCGTCTGAGTTGTAGTTGTTCCGTGTGTCTCCAAAATAGACTCTGGGTAACCTCTCATCCTAAATTTCTCACTCATCTCCTGTAATCTGGAGGTACGTGTTGTTGCATCCTCTACTATTCTATTAATCCTAGCGTATTGAGATTTGGGTAGGGATTTTTTAGTGGCTAATGGATGGAAGCTAGAAAAGTGGAGGAGGCTATTTCTATCCGTATTCTTGACGAATAGATCTGTGGTTAGATGGCCCCTTTCATCCTTACTGACCTGAGTGTCCAAAAAACTGATTGATTCGTTACTGTATGTCAGTGTGAATTGTAGTTCAGGCCAAATGCTGTTAATATAATCCCGGAATGACAGCAATGAATCCAACCCACCTGTCCATAGACAAAAGACATCGTCTATGAACCTCTTCCATAGAGGACAATAGAGATGGAAATTAGGGAAATTGTAAATCCATCTCTCCTCAAATTCCGCCATGTACGCATTGGCGTAGGGAGGGGCCACATTGGACCCCATTGCGGTTCCCTGTTTTTGTTGGTAAAACGTGTCCTGGAAGAGGAAGTAATTTTCCTCCAGTACAATCGTGAGTAGGTCTACTACTAATGATGTGACCTGTGGGCTTAAATTAGATCTTGCGAGTAATTGTGTAGTGGCAGCTATGCCCTTGCTATGCGTAATGGATGTATACAAGCTTACCACATCAAAGCTGACCAAGATAGTGTTGGTGGGTACCGGACTGTGCATACGCAGGTAATTCAAAAACATGGATGTGTCCAATAGGAATGACGTTGTGTTTTTGGTAAGTGGGGTTATTATTTTTTCCAGAAAAATTGCCAGGGGTGATAGGATGGAGTCAGTCGAAGCCACTATGGGTCTACCGGGGGGTTTTTGTAACCTTTTGTGTATTTTAGGTAATATGTAGAACACAGGTGTGATCGGGGATTGGTTAGTGAGAAATTGTATAGTGTCGTCATCAATGGTGCCCTGTTGTTTGTGAGTCAACAGGGTCTCATTTATCCTGTCTCTGATAGCATTAATGGGATTATGTCTCAACGGCTCGTAAATTTCCCTATTGCTTAACTGATTCATCACCTCTTCAATGTACTCTGCCCTGTCCATAATGACTGTGGCTCCCCCTTTATCGGCTGGTTTTATTATTAGGGATCTGTCTTCGGTAATGGTTTTAAGAGTCTGTCTCTCTGCTGGGGTTAAGTTCGAGACGCATGAGAGTCTATTACTCTCTACCTCCTTCCTGAGGGAATTAACATCCCTCTGGATCAGTGCGATCGTAGCCTCAACCGCTGGATTATTTTTGGGAGGCTGGAATGAACTTTTATTTCTCAGGCCCAAGGCCTTGGATGTGATCTGATTAGGATTATTGCTCATGTTACCTGTGTTGGACACCGGTTGTACAGAAAAATATGCCTTAAGTCGTAATGATCTAAAAAACCTCTGGAGGTCTAGATCCACTTGAAAAAGATTAAACTTATAAGAAGGACAAAATGATAATCCTTTCTGTAAAAGGTCAATGAGGGTTGAGTCAAGTGTCTTGGAACTTATGTTGATAACCAATGATTCTTGACATACCTGGGATCTGGTTGGAATGGCGCCTCGACCCCTGGTGTCCCGATTAGTTCCTCGTTGTCTTGTTTTCCCCCTTCTATCCGGGTTGGCCGAAGTCTGGCCTCGTTCCCGTGAATACGATCTGTTGCCAGTGGAATCAGAGTCGGAAGTGGCCGGTGAGATGGATCTGGGATGGTTGTTTGGACCTTCTCTCCTGAAGCCATCTTGCCATTTGTAGACTCTGCTGTTGTTATAGTCATCCAGATCTCGCTGGAATTTTTTTCTCTTCTGTGCTTCCACCTCCTTCCGGTGTTCAGTCAGGGTTTTCCTGAGGGTCTCCTTGGTTGTCTCAAATTCCGTCTGGGAGCTTGTGCTCCTCAGTTGGGTTTCTGTCGCCTCGATCTGTGTCCTGAGGGATGCAATGGCCTTCTGAAGAAAGGAAATAGTTAATAACATCAAATCATAAGAGCATTTATTGAGTATCATTTCGAATTGTCGGGTGTATGAGTCGTCTTCCCTAAAAATAGTAGGGAAAGTAGACATTCTAAGGCCTCTAGGTATGCGTTGGACCTTGACATATTCAGCCAAGGTGGCACAATGTAGCTCGAGGTTAATGAGCTTTTTTGAATCTTTTTCAAGATCTCTTTGCCGCAGTTCAGCAGGTGCCGTCGCCAGGAAGTCCCTAGGTATCATGACTTGAGCCAGGATGTTTGCAGTTTCTTCCGGGTTGTATGAAAGCGTAAATCGTGATGCCTCTCCACTTTCCATCACAAAGGGATAATACTTGAATCAGGGGGTGTGATGAAATTGGGTAAATTCGTGTGTGGGATAGGGTCCCAATCCGTACTCAATTATATAAAGGATCCCACTCAAAGCCACTTGGTTTCTTTGTATTTGCGTTTATTTACAATGAAGGTGTATACTACTCGGTGTTAAAAATAAACGTTTTCGGCCTGACCGGCCTTCATCAGACTCTACAACAAAATAAAGTAAAATAACAAAACAAGATAAGTGAGTATTCCACCATAGTAGTACAATCTAAACTGGTGTATACAGACTGGACTATGTACAGTATAAACATATATAACATATATAACATCATCACGTTTCATGTTGATCTTGAAAATTCTAGAGCTCCATACAATACTGGGACAGAACATTCCTGTGGCGTACATGCTGTATGATAGTATACAAAGATATTGAGACGACGACTCATCGTGTAGGTCCTTGGTCTCTTAGTGGTGGTCAAAGGATTAGATGAAGAAGTGTCATTTAGAGAAAGAGTGTATTCCACCCGTACGGGAAAGTGTAAAGAATCCATATTGTGAAGTATTGTCCTAATAAGCCCCCTAAGAAGCATAAAGAAAAGTGAGTAGGTGATTAGGGAAATGGTAAAAAAAGCGTACCAGTAGTAAGTCGTATAACAAATTTAGGACAAGAAAGACGTCCAAGGTAAAGGTGTTTATACCTAATGGACACAAGAATAAAGTATGTTATTTCTATCTCTAATGGTCATATCAACCGCTGTAAAAGTATATGAACTAAGCTCACCTCAATCGTTACTCGTTAACGTGAGGTAGTTGGCTGCGAGGATTGATAATTGCGATAATTGTAGGTAGTGAATGTGCAATAGCTGTAAAAGATGATAGACATAATAAGTAGGGTCCATGAACACATATCTGGTAGGTAAGAGCCCCTAGTGGTATCCCAAATGTACACCATTTTACCTTTAAGGCAAATGTCTGTTGGTTATTAATGGCCAAGCATGGATGATGCTGGGAGCTTAGGATAGGAATCTGTAAATAACAAGGCCCAAAGTTTAGCAAAAGAGTTAATAAAAAAGTTAATGTAGAGCATAATAAGCAAGGACTCCAGTTTATCTACCTGAGAGAGCGAATGGCTGCACGTCCTATCTCATTGGTGGTGTGGTAGGTACTGGGCTTGATGTGCGTTTTTTTAAATGAAACCAAGTGGCTTTGAGTGGGATCCTTTATATAATTGAGTACGGATTGGGACCCTATCCCACACACGAATTTACCCAATTTCATCACACCCCCTGATTCAAATACTGAAACCCCTGAGATGCCGGCGGTCCTGTTTGACCGCCGGCATCTCAGGGGTTAACACCCGCAATCGGACCTGGTTCCAACCGCGGGTGATACCGGCAGTGTATAATACAGCGTATGTTACGGCTGACACCCGCAGAGCATGGTGCGCACACAGTTTCTGCAGCCGCGGTTTGCGGGAAATACTTCTTGGCAGCACCGTACTATTATGGTGGATATCGGGAACGGGTTAATCTCGTCTGTATATTGCAGAAAACCCTGTTTCCAAAAATGCAGCATATTAATTTTACCTGTGTGAATAGAATTATAGCTGTTTATTTTTTACAATATTCTGTAGCCTGTATGAGAGTTTCTGGCTAAGACCCCATGATGCAGAAACGCAGCTTTTTCAGTTGCAGATTTAGTTGTAGTTTTTTGAGCCAAAGCCAAGAATGTCTACAGAAGGAATGGAAAATATATAGGAAGTTCTTATACTTCTACCTTCTGTTCAATCTACTCCTAGCGTTGGCTCAAAAAAAAACAAAAATGCTACAATTTTGCAACTAAAAAAAGCTGCATTTCCACAACATGGGGCCAAAACACGCTGAGCTCGCTCCATACACGGCAGATGCCGGCTGTATAATACAGCCAGGACCTGCCAATAACAGCAGCGGTCGGTGCCCGAGCCGATCGCTGCTGTTAACCCTTTACACACTGCGGTCAAACGTGACCGCAGTGTGTAAACGGCGCCGGCGGCATGGGCGCCGCCATGTTTCGCCGATCGCCGCCCTCCTGAACGTCACATGAGGGCGGTGATCGGTTGCTATGACAGCCGGAAGCCTATTGAAGGCTTCCAGGCTTGTCTCTGCATGAGATCTATTAGACGATGCCAGAGGCATCGTCTAATAGAAGTGCTGCGATTTTCCTATTCACTGCAATACTGTAGTATTGCAGTGAATAGTATGAGCGATCAGACCCCCTAGGTTTCAAGGTACCTAAGGGGTCTGATCATAAATGTAACAGAAGAAAAAAAAAAGTTTTTAAAAGTATTAAAAAAATAAAAAAAATATAAAAGTTCAAATCACCCCCCTTTCCCTAGATTAGCTATAAAAGTAATTAAAGAACATTAAACAAAAACATATTAGGTATCCCCGCGCTCCAAAATGCCCGAACTATTAGAATATTAAAACATTTATCCCATACTGCGAACGGCGTAGCGGCAAAAAAAATAAAAACAGCCAAAAAGCGTTTTTTTCAACACTTTGCCTCCTATAAAAAATTGAATAAAAAGTGATCAAACCATCAGATCTTTCCCCAAATGGTATCAATAGAAACGTCATCTTGTCCCGCATAAAAAGACACCACAACCAGCTCCATACATGAAAATATGAAAAAGTTACAGGTGTTAGAACATGATGACACAAAATTTTTTTTCTATTTTGCAAAGTTTATCATTTTTTTAAAAGTATCAAAACATTTCAAATACTATATAAATTTGGTATCACCGCGTTCGTACTGACACGTAGAACACAGGTAACATGTCATTTGTACCAAACAGTGAACGCTGTAAAAATTAAACCCATAAGAAAATGGCGCAAATGCATTTTTTCTCCAATTGCACCTCATTCTGAATTTTTTTCCAGCTTCCCAGTACATTGCACAGCATATTGAATGATGCCATTACAAAGTACAATTTGTCCCGCAAACAATAAGCCATCATGTGACTCTGTGAACTGAAAAATGAAAAAGTTATGGCTCTTGAAATGTGAGGAGGGAAAAACGAAAATGCGAAACCAAAAAATGGCCTGGTCCTTAAGGGGTTAATAATGCCCCAGGTGTTTCCTAATTAAAAGGTAAACAAAAAGTAAAACAAAAATTGTGGGGTTCCAATACCCGAGACCCCCACTGATCAGCTGCTTGAATGAACTGCGGTACCTGAGTAAGTGCCGTGACCGCTTCTCTGTTTACATAGTATAATTCATCTCATGGCGGCCATATAATGTAACTAGAGCCTCGTCCTATACACATCCACGTGACAAGGCTTTAATGACATCACACAATCACTATAAACAGACAGGTGTGATATAAACAGGCGCCATAGCCCCTTCATACAGCTGGCCGGTGGGGAGTCACTGATCTCTTATTGATGATTAATTCTGAGGATAGATTACCAATAAAGTCTGAGGCCTCATGTGGTGTCCTGCAGCAAAAAAGCGGTGACGCATTGCTTTTCTTCCTGCAATCCTTTACGCAGAAAGTTTGCACAGGTTCCCTCTGTGTACTTTCTGCTTCAATTATATCTAAACCACTGGCGTTTCCGTAGGTATGCTGCGATTTCCAAAATCGAAGCTGTTTTGGAAATCACAGCATGTTAATTATACCTATGAAAACACCGGCGGTTTTCCTATAGGTATAATGGAAGCAGAGAGTCTGCATATGAAACCTCTGCGGACCTTCCGTGAAAAGCACTGCAGGAAAAAGCCATAATGCGTTATTGCTGCGGTTTTCCTGCAACGCTATTATGTTGCAACCCGCCACGCGGGGCCTTAGTCTTAATAAAGCCCAAGTGTTACTTAATTAAATTGCCCCCTCATATTATGCCCGATTCCCCCTGACATAAATACTGCGCCTCTAATGACCTCTTATATAAATGACCACCCCCTTATGTTCATAATGCCTCCTAATTAGGGTTGAGCGATCGGGATCGGAAAAGATCGGATTTCGATCGGCGATCGAGTAAATTTCACGATCACGATCGGAATTCCGACCCGATCTTTTCCAGCGGGATCGAGATCGGAGGTTATCTCAAGATTGGCTCAACCCTAAAAGTGACTTTTCCCATAGAGAAGCATTGACTAGGGTTGAAGATCGGGTTCGGAAAGGATCTGATTCCGATCGGAGATCGAGCAAATTTCACGATTGCGATCAGGATCGAAATCAGCTGGAAAATGATCGGAAATCGGATTTTAAGATCGATCTTGAAATCTCAAGATCGGCTCAACCCTACTCCTAATAGAAATGATGCCCCCTAATATAAATTCCCCCTTGTATATATAATACCCCTAATAACACTTATATAAATGACCCCCCCCCCCCTTTATATTCATAATCTCCCCTCCTAAGAACCCCTTATACTATTAAAATACCTATAAGGGCTCGTTCACATCTGCGCCCAGCACTCCATTATGCAGGTTTCCTGCATAAAACAGAGCAGGAGACGGAAACCTGCAGGAGTCTTTCTCACCCATTCATTGGAATGGTTGAGAAAGCTGTCCGGCCGTGAGCGGCGGTGAGCATTTTATGTCCGGATTAAAAAAAACGGTTTCGCGGCGGAGAGCATAAAACGCTCACCACCACTCACGGCCGGACCCAGTGGAGACCACAGAACGGAGACCAGAAAACAGGTGTGAACCTAGCGTTACTAAGCTAAAAACAACCACAAAAATAAGTTATACTCACCTACCTGCGAACCTGATGAACAGAGCTGCTGCATTGTCCGTGTCCACATGCAGGACGGCTGTGTCGCGTTGGTTTGGCGTCATTGCGACGGCCATGCTGAGAAGCAGACGTCTCTCTGCTTTCTCCCTGTCTTGTAAACTGCAGGGCGCAGGCCTCATGTGCCTTTCGGTTACAAGTTGCTGTAGGAGATATAATCGACTATATACATGTATGCCATATAAAACTCAAACAATATCCATATAGGTGATAGAATCCCCTATATACATGTATGCCATATAAAACTCATACAATATCCATATAGGTGATAGAATCCCCTATATACATGTATGCCATATAAAACTCATACAATATCCATATAGGTGATAGAATCCACTATATACATGTATGCCATATAAAACTCATACAATATCCATATAGGTGATAGAATCCCCTATATACATGTATGCCATATAAAACTCAAACAATATCCATATAGGTGATAGAATCCACTATATATATGTACATCATATAAAGTCACGCCATGTCCATATAAATAACTTCATATAGTTCGGATCATGTGTCCTACAGCACAGCACCAGAAATAATGTCATACAGCAGCCAAATAATTAATATACAGCACCATGTGAATAGTGTCATATACTAGTGATATATAAATTGGCCCATATAACGTCTTATGAGTCGGACCATACAATGCTTATATAAATACTACTTGTACTTATGGTGTCAGACAGAGTCCAGATGCTGCCACATCTCACACTGCCCATATACACAGTGTTAGACAGAAGCCATGTGAATGAATGCTGCCATACAGTGCCATACAGTAACCATCACTGACTGATGAGCATACAGCACATAACACATGACAGGATCAGCACAGTATATACGACCAGTGCTGTAGGCTCCGCCCCTTTTTAGTCAGTCACAAGGAGAATGTGATGTCACAGCTCGAGCTGCTTACCAACGGAAAGTGCAGCTGGTGACATTCTAGACCCTGAAGAAGTGGCAACTGCCAAAAGGAGAGAGAGCGCCCAACAGAAGGAGGAGCCACATATTGGATGAGATCACCCACAGGAGAAGAACCCCTGAGGCGAGCGCCCGGCCGCTGATAGGAGAATCCAGCCAGGAGGATGCGGAGCTGCTATTCCAGGTATGGAGAGAGTAAAGTTAGGCAGCGGCTCCATCTAGTGGCCGCTGTGTAGTATGACAGCTTTGTGAGCCAGTTACCAAATAAATGTTCAGGTTTTGTAATGGAGTGTTATAAACTGTCAGCACAGATGTCCTATAGGGGGCGATGTAACCATGTCATTGCCAACATTTTTGTTACAATATGACAGTATCCCCTCCCCCACGAATGACAGACAGTCCTGGGAAAACTATTCCAAAACTATAATTTGCAGTTTGTTCATAAATTTCTTTCTCATTTCCTGATATATTTTGTAAATCCTGCATGCTGACTGTCTTCTTTTAGTACAGATAGATCCACAGTAACCAGGAAACCAATAACACACATCAGATAAATGGTTATGTCATTTATCATTTAGGCTGCATTCACACTTATGTTCTAGGAACAGAAAAATGGAAAGTAAGCGGGAGATGGATCTATTATTTGGTGAATCCCTATAGACCAGGGGTGCCTAATACGTCGATCGCGATCTACCAGTTGATCGCAATGGACGTATGGGTCGATCGCGGGATGCAGCCAGGCATCCCCGCTGTCTGCTTCTTCACAGCGCAAGCTGAGAGTTATCTCTGGACACTGGCAGACTGGGGCTGCGGCAGCCCCGCCTGCCAGTTTCTGTAGATAACTTTCAGCCTGCGCTGTGAACAAACACTTGCAGGCTGCTCTTAGGGATGGAGGGGGCCGGGGTACTGCTGCTTCTTCACAGCGCAGGCTGAGAGTCATCTATAGACACAGGCAGGTGGAGCTGCCGCAGCCCCAGCCTGCCAGTGTCCAGAGATAACTCTCAGCCTGCGATGTGAAGAAGCAGACAGCGGGGATGCCTGGACAGCCACCTCTCACGAACCGCCAGACCACGCCCACATACACAGCCCCGCCCACTCCACATACAGGCCCGGCCCCGCCCACAAGAAGTGGGTAGTCGATCTTAGGGCTTGGCCATTTAAAGAAGTAGCT